>NC_142525.1:21074815-21082315 GCF_964205215.1 Stylophora pistillata | reverse complement strand
AGAATACGTAAGTTTATTTCAAAGGACGTGTTAGTTCGTTTATATAAGGCCTATGTTCTCCCTCATCTTGAGTACTGCAGTCCCCTTTTACTGGGAGTAGGTAACGCGGAGACTACTAAAATAGAGACAACTAATTACTTTATATTAAGAACTATATTAGGCTTCTCGAAGTCTGTGTCATACGACTTCCTCCTCAAGTTGGCCGACATTAAGTCTTTGGACAATCGTAGGCAATTCCAATCGTTAGTTATGTTATATAAGTGCTTGTATGATAAGGGGGCTCCTTATATAAGTGATTTTTTTAATTTTAGAAATGTACCGTATAGTTTACGCGGGCTCAGAACAAGGCTAGATTTACCTCCTTTTAATATTGAGTTTTTACAGCGGTCTTTTTCATTTTTAGCTAGTAAACTTTGGAATGCGCTACCCCCTAGACTCAGAGAATCTCAAGATATTGTTTCATTCAAGCGTTCTCTTAAAGCCCACATGGCTTAGTGGTAGTGATTGTAAATATCGTTATTGTTAATAGTGTTAATATTGTAACTTTTTATTGATAGCTCTTGTCCATGATCTTCGATCCTGTTTTTAGTTATTTAATAGATCTACTTATTATTTGTATTCTTACAGAAATTGTTTTATTTCTAATTGTACATACACGTACACGTTTTAACGAGAACTTCTGTACTCCTAGGTGTCACGTGTTTGAATAAAGGATTGATTGATTAATTGATTGATTGATTGATTGATTGATTGAGAGGAGCATTCAATATGCTCAAGCCCAAATTTGAGTCTTCACAACCTGCTAAAATACAGAAGTCTCAACTAAAGAAATACCATAAGACAGCAAAAAGGAAGAATGGATTCTTAACAAAAGTACAAAAATTCAAGCTCCCCATGGAAGTGAGACGGATTTTGACCTCCAGCAAATAAACGAAGAAACCATGGCAGCAACAGACAGCTTGGTAGAGGAAATTCAAGGTCGAGCAAAAAATATCAACATCGCTGCCCGTATTTTGATGGATGGCACTGTGGAAACCGTGAATGTTTACAAAAAACTTTGGCTAAACAAGAAGTCCTGTTTACAGATAACAGTGGATCTCTACGGCTGGTCTTGTGGAAACAGGACACAAGTCAAATGAAATCAGGGCAATGTTACAAAATATCAAATGCTGCCATTAAATTTAATGGTGCAAACTATTCAACTTTACCAAAACAAACAGCACAATAAATGGGGCTGACAGATTAAGGATAGATCAAGAAGACTTTGTTTTGGAGAAAAAACAACAATTGAAGCTGCAAGTCCCACCAGAAGGAATTAACTAAGCTCAATCTTATTGAACCCACATTAAGTGCCACTCGAAAGTCATGGACAGTGACAAGAAAATCCTCAAATGTTCTGAGAGTGGCCTAATGCAACTCAAGACCAAATGTTGGTATCACTGAAATGCTTCTTCCTGTCGAGGCATCAGTTGTATTCAATGACAAAAATGCCTACTTTAGAGGTGATCAAATCAGTGTAAATCATATACAATTCTCTGTTTATAAGCCGATAGTAATTTATAACTACTTTCCAAGATGTAAATAGGTCTTTAAATTTCTCATTTTCTTTTACTCTAAGAGTTCTGTTAGCTGTATTCTATGCAAGTTGTTAGAAGTATATATTTTTAAAAAAATTCACGTTAATTTTCAATTTGACACTACAACAAGAAATAAAGGTTATAAATCATTGCGTAAGCTATCAATAGGATTTGCCGCAGCATTACCATCTTTTAGATATCCTGGTAAAAGTAGGACAAAATTACACTAAGTGTTAAAACCCTTTCATTCCCAAGAATGCCATATGGCACTCTTCAAATGCGTCCCTATTAACCAATCCTAACGTGTGATATAAATGAGAAAAAGCCCTCCTTTGTCTTTAAGCCTATAGGAGACGTTTTTAGGTTTCGTTTGACACAAAAATCGTGGTGGGCTCCCATGGTAAAATTTTTCACAATCGACCGTTGAACCCAAGTTAGTGAAATTTCCAAAACCTTGTATTGTTATGGCGTCCGACTCTAATGGAGATGACTTTTTAGGTTTCGAAACTGAAGAGGTAGAAAGGGCAAGAGCTTTACGGCAGTAGTTAAGCGAAGAATCGGATGTTTCAGTTTCTGAAAGCGAAAGCGGGTGCAGTAGTGAGAGCGAAAGCGAAGCAGCTATCGGCGAACGCTGGACAACAGATGACTCGCCCGTCCATGTTGAAGAATTTGTCGAACGCACTGGTCCAACTTCACGAGTCCCACAAGATGGAACAGCTTTGGATTTCTTTCTCCTTCTTTGGCCAGAATATCTGTTCGAGAAAATTGTTGAGGAAACCAATTGTCATGCCGAACAGTGCATTCAAACAAAACCGGACCCAAGGTGGCATGCAACAACCTGCAAAGAAATGCGTGCATTCTTTGCATTGAATATTTTGTTCAGAATCAATTCCTTGCCGGAAACAAGAATGTACTGGTCTAGAGACAACATTATTGGTGTTCCAACCGTTTAAAAAGTCATGCCAAGGAATCGCTTCGAGAAGATTCGACAATATCTCAGTTTGAATAATCGTTTGAACATGTTACCACAAAATAACCCACGTTACGATAAGCTTTTCAAGGTGCGTCTTTGGTTGGACTTGCCAACACTTTCCGCAAAGAATACTGGCTATCGAAATATGTTTCAATCGATGAAAGAATGTTGAAATATAAAGGAAGACTTGAGTTCAAACAGTTTATGCCCATGAAGCCCGTGAAGCGTGGAACAAAAGTATGGGTCCGTGCCGATACGACAAATGGTTTCGTGGGCGCCATGCAAGTGTACACAGGAAAAAAAGATGGCGGCCAGCCCGAACACGGTCTCGGACATCGTGTTGTTTGCAACCTTGTCAGCAGTTTGAAGGGAAAAAATTATCACATCTTTTGCGATAATTTTTTCACTTCAGTTTGACTGGCCGAAGATTTGCTCTCCGACAAACTTTACCTTTGTGGAACAACACGTGCCAACCGAACTGACTTTCCATGCCGTTCAAGAAGGAGCCCTTCACACTGGACATTGGCCCGTAAAAATGAGCAAGGGAAGGTGCAAGAGATATTTGAAAAGGAGAAAAACAACTTTCTGCAGGATGAGATGCGATTCATATGGCGAGAGGTTTTGCTTGGATTGTTTCAAGAATCACAACACCGAAGCTATTATAATGTGGCGCGAGATTCAAACACCTCGAACAATGGACACTCTTGCTAAGGTTAAAAAAAAAAAAAACCACCTAGAAGATGTACCAGTCCATTTTGTTTCTGTTTTTTTCAACCTGATAATTTTCACTGTAATTATTTCCGTAATATATTATTGCTTTACTCTCCTCTTATGGAGAAATTACTCATAGAAACAGCACATATGCTGTCATTCATTGACTCAAAATGGTGTTAAGAACAGTTTTGCATGTTGCATGATTTTGAGGTTTGTTATGTCGACTTCTCTTCTTATATTGGAGCAGATTACTATCTCTCCCTACTCAGCTGGCGAAATACACCAACGGAAGGTTTGAACACCTCCCCAGCGCAGCGTATGTTCGGGCGACGTACCCGAACCCACCTACTCACCGCCGAAACACTGCTGAAGCCGTAGACTCCGGACGCAACTACAACGAGAGAACAGATACTCAGAATGAGAGGAAAACAAGCCTTTAATGGATAGAGCGCTGGACTGTCGTGCGGGAACTCGAGGGTTCGAGCCCCGACCGGACCAACACTCAGGGTCTTAAAATAATTAAGAATTTGCTACCTATCTATGACATCAAGAAACGGTTAGATACTTTAGTCTTCTCGGATAGGGACAAATAAATGGAGTTCCCGTCTCCTTCAAGGTTGGGGTAGGAGACGTTAATTTCCCAAACACGAGATTACTGTGTGATGGATGTCCTCCCCTGGGGTGGGATGGGTGGGTCAAAAGAGGGCCACAGGATTATCAGTTTAACTACTGTCACGTGCTACCCTTTTGAAATAAAGTCTCTCTCTCTTCTATCAAGACAAGAACTCCAAAGAGCTCCCACCATTGGTTAAAGGGGAAAGTGTCAGAGTTGTCCCACTGCCCGGTGATAGGAACCAGAAGTGGTTCAAAGCAGAAGTAGATGAAACAGCTGATATAAGCTCTTATAATGTTAGGACAGAAGACGGAAGAATTCTCCGCACAAACCGTAGACACCTTCGCAGGAGCAGAGAGCCATTTTGCTGGCCCCAAAGTAGTGAGGTTCCAACAGACCTACACAACAGTATTCACCCTCTACACAGAAAGCCCAAACCCCTCAGTTACCTAAAGATCAGTCAATACCAGTGATGCCAACTCGAGAGGACCAGCCCGGACAGTCAAGCACATGCCGTGTGGTAACACTAACAAAGGGCCCAGCCTCCGAGCGCCACAACCAACAAGCCTCAACCAGGCGAATCTGTGACCACACGGGCTCGACACGTATCACATCCCCCCGCTTACTTAAAGAACTATGATTAAACGCTCTGATCTGCTCAACATAGGAGACTGTAAAGTTTTAAGTAGGACTTTGAACACTTCAGAGTTTTCCAATTGCTGTTCATGCTGTTGTTTCGTTCTGGCTAGTTTTTCATGCTCGTGCTATACAGTGTCCTTAAGGAGAAAAGGTGTCATGGTATGCCTGTGGTCTCGCGTCACGTGACGCGCAGAAAACCATGTGCTTCAAGTTGTTGTTCTGAGGCGGCCATTAAAACCTGTTATCTATTGCCTTTAGCGTCTTTCTTTAGTATTTGGGACCACAATCGTTACAGTCTTAAAGTAGATAATTTCTAAAATAGATTTGGGTAGAAAACTTATACATCTCAGCATTTTAACTTTCATGTGAAATGAAGAACAAGTAAATTTGATATGTTGAGACCATGATAATTTGTCACGGATTGTAACTCCCAGGCACACAGAGGAGGATATATACCAAATGATGTCCTCACCCCAATTCAGAGGTTTCATAGGATCTAGGAAGGGCTTACTGCTTAAAATCATCGCTTCGGATTTACCTTCCTAGACAACCAGTCTGTTCTCAAGACTCCAGGAATAAACCTGGTCTTAAGACTTCCTGTAAAATTATGACAATATCATTAACAGAATTCCCTATAACATAAATTGTGGTATCGTCTGCATACATATATAAATCCCCCACTGGTCACATGATCAGGTACATCATTAACAAACGTAGCAAACATTCTAGGGCCTAGCAAAGATCCTTGAGGAACTCCAACTCTAACAGCTTTTAGATATGATATAACATTAATAACTTGAGTCCTTTGCATACAGTTGGTGAGATAATGATTGATCTAGCTCCACATATCACCCAATACAGGGACTACTTTTAAGTATTTAATATGCAGTAAATGGTTTGAACCTGGAGGTAAAATTTGAAAGCTTAAGTGTAATGTGACCATTCGGGTGGGCGTGGTCCTGGGAAGGACTGTTGTCGGTGGTGCTGTGTGACGTTTTGACAACCTGTGAGGAAGTCATCATCAGAGTCGAGTGAGTAGTTGTTGTCAGGAGAATGTTCTTAGTCCAGTTTGTGTGAAATGATTGGTCAGTTTTGCCGTGATGTTATTGGCTTTTAGACTTAAGTGGTGTAAGTTGGTCGTGATTGGTTTGTTTCGATCCGCCAGTAAAGTTAGGTCATTCTGTTCAGTTCGTTTGTAATGTTAATGACGTGAATGAGTCGTCTGTATGAAGCCGGTAGTTGACACCTGTTTAGGGGGAGTCTGTTCTAAGTTAGTAAACCAGCTTTCCAGAGTCAGTCCTTGAAAGTAGGTAGTGCTGAAGGTTAGGCATTAAAAGAGTTCCTGTCAGTATTGTGGTTCGTAAGTCGATGATGTTCAGCAATGTGATTGTTGACATCACCTTTCCTCGTGGCCTGTCTGTGTTCAGTCAATCTTGTTGCGAGGTTTCCACCAGTCTCTCCGATGTAAGAGGCTTGGGCAGTCGGAACAATTCATCTTATAAATCGCTCCATGTCCGTTCCTTGGTTCGTCCTTGTCTTTAACGTTGGTTAGTAACTGATGTAGTGTGGTGGTGGGTTTGTGAGCTATGTGGATATTGAAGGGTTGTAAGATGCGCAAGATGTTCTCAGACATGCCTTTTATGTACGGTATGCTTGCTGTAGTCATAGGAGTTGCGGTATCATTTGTTTCGATAGTAGTAGCTTGGTCAGCGAGTGTTTCGTCATATGAAGTCGTCATTGTAGTTGTTCTTTGAATAAACAAGGTAAAGGTATTTGTTCTCATCGGATAACCTGTCTGTTGTGTTGCAAACTAGTTGCCCGCATGTGTTAGAGTTATGATAGTTGTGGCTTTGTGTGATGTAGGGTTGTAGGATGACTCATCTTGTAATCTGTCGGTATGTGTTGGTTTCCTGTAAACTGTCTTCCATAGCGAGTTGTCATCACGGCTTACCAGACAGTCTAGAAAAGGAAGTTTGCCATTTTCTTTGACTTCTCTGGTAAACTATATGTCAGTGTCTTTTCCATTAAGGTGGTGGTGGAATGCGTTGATTTTGTTGTGTCGTGAGGTGGTAAATGTGTCATCAATGTAGCGTAACCAAAGTGGTATCGTTTGTGGGCAAGTCGATGGGCCCTTTCGACCTGCCTACAGACGATACCGCTTTGGTTGTGCTGCGTTGACGACACATTCACTGCCATACGACACAACAAAATTGACGCATTCCACCACCACCTTAATGGATAAAACACTGACTTACAGTTTACCAGAGAAGTCAAAGAAAATGGCAAATTTTTTTTTCTACACTGTCTGGTAAGCTGTAACGACAACTCACTACAGACAACAGTCTAAAGGAGACCAACACACACCGACAAATTACTGGACAAGTCATCCTACAACCCTACATCACACAAAGCCACAACTATCAGAACTCTAACAGGATGCACGCAACTAGTATGCAACACGACAGACAGCTTATCTGACGAGAACAAATACCTTTTTCATGTTTTTTCAAAGAACAACTACAATGACGAGTTCATCTGAAGAAACACTCACCGAGCTACTACTACTACCGAAACAAAAAACACCACAACTCCTATGACTACAGCGACCATACTATACGTAAAAGGCATGTCTGAGAACATCTTGCGCATCTTACAACCCTTCAAAATCCGCGTCGCCCACTAACCCACACCACACTACATCGGTTACTAACCAACGCTAAAGACAAGGTCGAACCAAGGAACAGACATGGAACGATTCATAAGATCAATTGCCCCCACTGCCAAGTCTCACACATTGGAGAGACTGGCAGAAACCTTGCAATAAGACTGAGTGAATAAAGACAGGCCACGAGAATAGGTGATGTCAACAATCACATTGCTGAACATCAACTTACTAACCACAATATTGACTGGGACTCTCACAATGCTTAACCTACAGCACTAACTACTTTCAAGGACTGCCTCTGGAAAGCTCGTTTATCAAC
>NC_142525.1:21052315-21062315 GCF_964205215.1 Stylophora pistillata | reverse complement strand
CCAAATTTTAAAGAGATAAACATAAGATTGTAAATTTGAGTAACAAAGAGTGCAGGTTGTGTTGATCTTTATTATTTCTACTAAATGTCTTACAAAATATAATGGCATTCTGACTTTGTTTATATATTAACATAATTGAAAAAAGTTATTCAATTGACTCAGTTCTATCATATGATGACCATTATATTTGTTTACTGATAACAGCCAAACATCCTTTTTGTACTCAGATCACTCAAACTCTGCCCCCTCACACCCCTCTTTGATAAGTGGAAATTGTAAATTTACCAGTGCAGCACATAACTGAAAAATAACATCAGCATAACATCTTAAATAATATGGGATGAAAGTTAAAATTTTGAAATCCTTTAACCTTGCATTTGCCCTCTCTACATGGATCCTTGCTCTGGCAATGGATTTTGTTTTCCTTGCTTCGCTTTCAGTGAAAACAGCATTATTCAAAAAAGGTGGAATGTTAAGAGAAACATTATTGGGCAAGATGTCTTGGATAAGAAAGCCTTTGTCGGCCAAAACCATATCCCCTGGAACAAGATGGTTCAACAGACCTGACTGTTGTACTATGGCTTTATCAGAAATGGACCCAGGGTACAATTTGCTAACAAAAGTTATTACTGCATTTGGTGCAACCCCGACAATTACTTTAAATGAGTTCATACCCCTGTAGCTTGAATAAGTGGCATTTTGCAAACTCATTAACCCCGGGGCTGCGATCTCCACATCGGTACAATCAATGACAATTCTACAAGAAGTAAACTCTGAAAAAGAAGATGGTGCACATAACACATTTTTTTGCCTGGACGGAATGGTTGTCATGACGTCATGAAATAATATGGAATGCAAAACATGGACAAAAGTGGTGACAATATTAGCTATTGTTGCAACACTGCAAATTGGCACCCTTGGGAGTGAAAGGGTTAAGTTTTTTTACAATGTATGTAACATCACACGTTAGTCGAGTCTGACTGACTAGAGCAACAAAAGTTAACAAAAGTTCATTCATTAACCAACGAAATACATGAAGAAATAATTGGTTTTTAACCTTGAGAGAGTTCCGTTGGAAAAGAAGGCAAGCCAAGCGACCAAACCACTACCACACCAGCCGCACGAAATAGGAAATACTCAGGGTGTTTGTCGTGTTCTTAGATTTTTCTAAGGCATTTGACAGAGTATCACATGATATACTTCTTCTGAAGTTGTGTAATTTCGGCATCTCTGGTAGCCTACTAAGATGGTGCGAGGATTACTTGACCCACAGAGAGCAAAGGGTTGTTATTGAAGGACAGAGTTCTACCTGGTCTGTTATCCCATCTGGTGTACCACAGGGCTCCCTACTAGGGCCATTATTTTTTGTAATTTTCATTAGTGATTTGCCGGATGTGGTTATGCCTGGAAACACAATTGCACTGTATGCAGATGATTGTAAAACATCAAGACTGATAAACTGTACATGAGACCAACATGATTTTCAATCTGACCTGAATAATCTACACATCTGGAGTCAGCGAAATCTAATGGATTTTAATGTAAAGAAATGCAAATTGATGCGTATCACAAAAAAAAAGTATGCCTTTTCGTTCTGACCTTAAGCTGAATGAGAGCTCTCTGGAAGAAACATCTGAATTCTGTGATCTTGGATTAGTTACTAGTAACAAGTTGTCCTGGAATGCTCATGTTGATAAGATATCAAGCAAGGCTAACAAGATTCTTGGCCTTATTAAAAGGACATGCAAGGGTCTGAAAGATGTTAACATGTTAAGAAGGTTGTACTGTGCTTTGGTAAGGTCCCAATTGGAATACTGTACTATTGTCTGGTCACCCTTCACGGCTAGAAACATTAATAAATTGGAAAGGATTCAGCGAAGAGCCACCAAGTTTATTCTAAAAACTGATGATGATTACAACACTCGTAAAGAAAAACTGAACCTGTTATCTCTAGAGGACAGACGCTTCTTTTTTGACGTACTATTTTTTTATAGAGTTCTTAATGGTATATTAATATAGATATATCCTCTTATATCCAATTTTATTCACATTCGGAAAGATACTCGTTGAGGGGTAAGGACGAACTTAAATTAAAAAAGAACTACGCGAGGACTGATACTTTTAGGTTTTGCTATTTTAATAGGATTGTCCACATGTGGAATGGGCTGCCACTATCAGTCCGTCAGGCTCCAAGTGTTTCTTGTTTTAAAAGGGGTGTAAGGGATTATTTGACTGCAAGATTTGATTGATTTTAGTTTGGATTTGTTTTTTTGTTAAAGGTGGTCTGCCGTGCATGGGGATTTATCTCTTTTGCGGACCATCCTTATGGCACCTTTCTTTTTACTCTTTTGTATTATTATCTATTAATGTAAGTAAGTAAGTAAGTAAGTAAGTTATATGTGTCATTAAATTGTAATAAATAAATAAAAAAAAATAAAAATTTTGTTAGAGCTTGACACATTTTCAAAATGGCGGATTTTACCGCGAAAAGTTCGATAACAACAATATACAACGGCCGATATTTTCAAAATAGAGGTCAATGCTTTAAAAAACCAAACCTCGGGACTTATTGTGACGAAGTTGTACGACTTTCTGTTCTTTGTTACTGTATATACATCAGTGTCACTTTCTGGCAGGTTGTAACCATACTGAGGTTCATTTCAGACAAGGTCTTGTGAAAACTACCTCTGTACCAACCTACAAACCAATTAACTATCCTGAGCAGTGAACCAAACAACAGACTATCATCCCATTTTTGTTCGTCTTTCTCAAAGACTAATCTCGTGAACACGTGCGCCAATGACAGAAAGTACAAAAAATCGAGACTTTGGCAAATTCAGAGGGTTGGTTTGTGGCGATCATGCAACTGTCAACCTCAAATAAACCATATGCGCCGAAATCGGCGAAATCATCAAAACATCGAGAAAGAAAGGAAGCTTGGTCTGAGTAGTGCACTAGAATAACATTAGGTTTGAAACTTTAATAACACTTACGTAACGAGAGTGGTTCGCAAACCTTTAGGAAGCATTGATCCTGAAAAGCGTGATATTTGATGTGATCAATTTGATAGAATCTCTTCCTTCCAAAACTTCAGGAACTTTTAACCTACAATTGGGACACAAATTGAAAAAAAAAATAGAAACAGTCATTACACGGATATTTCAAATGACTGCAAAGTGGATTTCGAAAGCTACTGAGGATCATGTTTGGAGTCCAACGCAATATTCTGTCACACCTACGTGTTGCCGCCGCGCCATATGATCGTGCATGAACCATGAACTGAGTAACGGAAGTTTCCTTTACAAAATCTAGCTTACCCTGACATCTAAAAGTTAATTACTACTTGTAGATGCCCCCTAGAGCCAAGGAAAGCACCAAACGACCTCCGCGCCGCTAGGATATGTATGTGTTGTCCTGTTACACAACGGGAAAAATTAACGCCCGGGCGGAGTGTGGGGGTCTTCAGCGGACATGCCTTTCCAGTAGTATGTTGTTTAGGCGTCACGGACACGCACAGGACATTTGACATGGTCATACGTGAATGAATAAACCTTTCCCGCCAGAAATGCTAATATCTGCATCTGCATCTGCATTTGCAGGGTTACAGAAAAGAAAATGGCTTCATTTTTTTTCTTTTGTTTCTTCGAGGGTGATCTCAGAGAATTTCTTGAGGAATATATGTCGTCTAATTCGAGCTGCTTTGTTTTGTCAGAACGCCATAGTAAGGAGGTATATGGTGACTGCAAGTATTTTATATTTATTTTTATCCTTTTAAGCTAGAAAAAGGCAAAAATACTGTCGTATTTCTTGCAGTTTCCAGCATTACTGGCAAAAAAAAATCCGAATATAAATGTATATTTATGCAAGATTTTCGTCTATATTGCTACGACTGATATTCCCGGTTAAAATCATTTAAACCGGAAATGATGTTATATCCGGAGGGAAAAAACGTTCTATCGGAGGAAATTATATTGCTTGATTTTGTAATTACTTGATAAGTTTTTGTCGAGGATAAGACGGATCTCAGAAATCCCGTGCGAGCCCAATGTACGGTGGCTCATAAGTGCCATGCAAAAATTGTGATTTTTTTATCGTTTTAGCGACTTTTTTAGCGACTTTTTTAGCGACTTTTTTAGCGACTTTTTTAGCGACTTTTTTAGCGACTTTTTTAGCGACTTTTTTAGCGACTTTTTAGCGACCGAAGTAATGCGGGCTCAAGTTGCTTCTCAAGAGAAGATGGCGGAACTCGAAACCGAAACCAATGAGGTAAATAACTCTCAGGTTCACGGTATTCACTGGAATTCACTAAATTTGCATAAAATAGCGCAGATTTCAACTTAACGCATTTTTCTGCTTATAGATATGCGAGTTTCTCGCAAAAAGAGAGATTCGAGACGAAGTGATCGCTCGATTCAGGAACGAGAAGGTATGCAGTGAACTTAATTGTCTGGACATGATCACCATCCCGATAGTTTTTTCGATAAATAACTATCCTAACTTGTCTTCCCCACTGCTGTAGTTCACCACTGTTTGAGCCACCTTTGCATGCGTCAAAAATGCGTTGCATAACCCTTAAATAGAAATATTGAAAGGATCAAACATAAACAGCCAGGAAACAATCATTAATTAGACTCGTCAGAGATCTTTACCATCCAGTCAGATGCAAATTCATGGACTTGAATAAGTTTGAAACTCGTTAAAATGAATCAACCAGATAGAAGGAAATAATATTCCTTTTTCAGACGTTGCTGTATTGATGGCATTTATAATTTTAATGCAGTTTCTATTTCCTATTTTTTAGATGGATTATTCGGCAGTAAATACTGCCTCAGATGAACAATTGCAAGAGTTAGGACCATTGCGAAGGGGAGATCTGCTGTCCTTAAGAAGCTTTGTAAATGAAAAGTTGCGAGGTGAGAGTAGAGATGAGAAGAAAAGAAAGCTGCTTGATCTCCTCAAAAAAAGGGTAAAACCAAAGAAAAAGAGAGCCGAAGAAAAGGCAAGTACAGAGCCAGGACCCTCTAACCAAATTATAAATGGCTACCGTAAAGTTCAGTTTGGCTGGCTGCACTATGACCCGCAACAGAATAGGTATGTTGGAGTTCGCCTTGCAAAAGGAGGTGGGACTAGAACTGTGAGAGCAGAACGTAGCTCAGATGTTCGTGATTTGATTGCTTTGGGTAAATCAATTTTCTTCCCAGGTGGTATGAGCTTTTATGGTAGATTTGAAGACATGACATCAACACTTGGAAACTTCAAAGGTGATCAGATATCCTTTGCAAATTTCACTTTGGCCAGATACATAACCAACCATGCCCTGACCACAGTCAGACTTTATTTGATGACAAGATCAGTTGAAAAGGAAAGTCAAGGGTGTGACGCAGAGTTGCCAGAGGTTTTTGAAGTGGATAGGAAGCCAACCAAAGTTCATGCTAAGAAAGAATGCAATGATGATGCCAACCATGGTGGACTGATGGGCACTTGTGCTGAACGTGAGACCATTAAAGCCCAACAGGACAGGGAGTATGAAGAGTCCCTGGCAGCTGACCGAGCAAAAGAAAAACAAAAGCTGGAGATTGAGGAGGCAACCAAGAGGCAAATGGAGTTGCAAGCTGCACGTAAGAGAAGACTACCTCCTGAACCTGTAGTTAATGAAGCTCGTGCTGTTGTCTCAGTCCGTCATGTTACCTTGGGTATTCAAAGACGGGCTTTTAGAGCAAGTGATGAAATGGGTGCAGTGTATGACTGGATTGGCTCTCTAAGTACCAAGCCAGAATCATTTGCCCTTTCAGGGTGTGGGCTGCCAGAACTGATGCCATCATTATCTGTTATGGTGGCAGACAAATCCATATTGAATATGCAGGAAACACAGGGCATGCCTTCTTATCCTGAAGATGGATTAAACTTTCTAGGATTTGGAAATCTGGAAGATTTAAGCAACCTGGATGTCACAGTACCTGATCTATGGTGTACTATGGATGATTTCAACTTCAATGCGACCTTACCAACAGCCTTTATGGAAAGGGACTTTGCCACGTAAGTGGTCATGTTGTTAGCCCATGAACTGAAAAAGTGATGTTAATCGATGTTTATTACATATTTGAAGTACAATGTGCTTTTCAATTAGACATTGTTATAACATAATTAGAATAAACCCACTACCTATTGACTAGAATCCATCAGCATTCCAGTAGGTGCATTACCATTTTTTCTACTCTGCATGTCACTACATTCAAATGGAATGACTGTGCACATTGTAATAATTTTACAGAGTTGGGCTGTTTGTGTCTGTGTGGAATTTTATGAAATGAAAATTTATTTTATCAATTCAAAATCTTCGTTGGAAAGAGTAAGAAATGTGTTAATTTTATGAAGAATAAAACCACAACCATTCCACCAATGCTAAAAAGTGTTGTTTGTAATCTGTAAAGATGTTGAAGTTAATGATCCAGGGAACTTACATTTACATGCTCACTAATCCTACAGCCAAAACAATCCTGAAGTCACCCATGTTACTGAGGACAGAATTGCTAGTGTGGTCAACAGTGGTGGTACTAAGGACAGCAGCCTTATTCTAGCCAATAGTAATGCTACTGACGACAGCAGCGCTAGTCAAGCAAACAATAGTGCTACTCAGGACAGCAGCCCTAGTGTAGCTAATAATAATGCTACTCAGGACAGCAGCCCTAGTGTGGCCAATAATAACGCTACTCAGGACAGCAGCCCTCGTGTGGCCAATAATAAAGCTACTCAGGACAGCAGCCCTAGTCCAGCCAACAATAATGCTACTGAGGACAGCAACCTCACTGTAGCCAACAATGATGCTACTCAGGACAGCAACCTTAGTGTAGCCAACAATAGTGCCACTCAGGTCAGCAATCCAAGCAGGTACGTTCTTGAGTTGACTTTGACACAGAAAAGACATGAGCATATCATGAAGTCATCAGTTAGCATGCATTATCACTTAGGCTAGGTGGTCTTTTCTGCATGAAATAACAGTAGTTACAGGAACAGAAAATTAAGTAATGCATTGATCAATGTCTTAAACCAATGATCAAACATGTTTGGCAATAACTGGGTACAGATCCTTTCTAAACAAATTTTCAACAAATTTATTGATAAATAGATCAATTAATATAGAAATAAATGAAAAATGAATTAATTACATTTGCTAATTAAAGGTGAGTACATTGTGGGAGGTGTGGTGGCCCCATGGTTAGTGCGCCTAACTCGGCAGCAAATGATCTAGGCTCAAGCCCTGGCCAGGGACATTGTGTTGTGTTCTTGGGCAAGACACTTTTCCCTTACAGTGCCTCTCTCCACCTAGGGCATGAATGGGTACTGGCAATTTTAATGCTGGAGGGTAGACGTGCAATGGACTAGCATCTCATCCAGGGTGGAGTAGAAATACTCCTGCTCACTTCATGCTACAGAAATGGGGATAAGATAAGATAAGCTCCAGCCTGATGGGCTGCTTACGAGCCTTACTTGGCTGGTAAGCAGAATTTACCTACCTTACATTGGGATCAAAACTGTTGTCAAACAGCATAACAAAACTATTTCATATTGCTTTTCTGGTTGTAGGACCACACAAAGGGGTACCAGACACAGTCAGACAAACCGTGTAAGCTCTCAGGGTGTTTTATTTCTTTTCATTACTCTAAATGTATCCCCACAGATGATCATGATGGTACTTTTAAGTCCTGTGTCATTCAGTTTACCTTCTTTTCTGAACATACACCCTGTTTTTTGCCGTAAATTGTAACCCTATGGCAAAAATCTACAGTGTAACAGATATAAATACACCAAGGCAAAAAATTATTAAATGGAGAAATAATTGGAAAAGAACTTCAAAGGTGGGCTAGTACTAATTTTTGTCTTCTTTTTATGGCTGAGGGCATATTAATCCCTTTTAATGAAATTAATAATAAATAATAATAATTGACAATTTTTTATAGCACCCTATCCGATAGCCCTAAGGCATTTTGCAATCAAGGTGAAACATAAAAAATAATAAATAACATATTAAATCCTGCCGGCATGTGTTATTCCTGTTACTTTGTATATATTTTGGTGGCTTCCAGTGCCTTTCAACTTCAATACCAAACTGAGGATATCAGGTAACACTAGAAAGAGGTGAAGAAATCACCTGCCCTTGGGAGATTTTCTGGTATTAATTTCTTGTGATGTTTTTATCTTTAGGGTTTTCAGTTTCGGCAAATTTATTTGTCACAATTGGTGAGTGGTACATCCGAGACAGAAACCCTGGTAGGAAAATATTATTTTGTAATTATTATTGAAGTGATTTTATACTTAACCTATAAAATAGGTTATGGATCAACTGATACACCTCATTACTCATGAATCTACACAAACCACAGCATGCTGCTGTGAAACCAAAACCTTCTTGAGCAAAGCTGCTTTGAAGGCTAAACTGTAAGAAAAGTGTGCACTTCTTAAGAGATTTCTAATCCTAAAAAAGAAACTTTTTTATTAAAAATAAAAGCAAAAATCAGTTACAGAAATAAGTGCACAATCCTTACCCAATTTCGAAACAAAACTCCTGAAAAACCATTGTGATACTTATATAGCTTATATCAGGGGGTACCATCCTCCCCCGCCCACTGGGCCGCACAGTCAACTTCGCATTTTCTACTCAAGTTATTACGTAGTATGGTCTTCAGTCTATGGTGATGGCAGATTATTTTTTTCCGGCAGGAAAATACCACCTCTACAAATACAGAGCACTTTTCAGAAGGTGAGAATACAATCAAGAAACTTACGAAGACATTTTAGTCAAGCCTGTTTTTAAGATGGAATTTTGCTTCCATTAGATTAAAGAACGCATTCTCATTGCTATCATTTTGAACAAAGATAATGCAATTTTTGAATTTTTTTCGCTTCCATTCTGACATTTTCCTACTTTAATCTTACAGACTTTGGCAGTCAGACCGTACAGGTCCACCGTACAAGATTGAAGGACGACCTTATACAGTTATTCTCGCGTCCAGAGATAACACGACAAGCACTAAATGTAAGAGTCATTGATGACCATGGTCGTTTGGAGAAGGGAGAAGGCCCCGGCGTACTGAGAGACGTATTGTCTACTTTTTGGCAACACATATTTGCTTCGCTGACGTTGGGGCACGTTGAAAAGGTACCTTCCATCAGACATGATCATCAAAAACACGAATGGGAAGCGATTGGGCGTGTGTTGCTGTATGGTTTTAAAGAAGCAGGCTATGTGCCCGTATGCCTATCACCAGTATTCCTGGCATCCTGTCTACACGGCGAGGAGACAATTACAGAGGCAGACCTTCTTCAGTCATTTAAATCATACATCACTCCTGACGAGAGAGAAGTGATGGAAAGAGTCTTGTCGGAAGACTTTGAATCTGATGACGAGGATCTCATCGAGTTTTTGTCCAGTTACAAGTGCTATCGAAAACCTAAGCCCCAAAATATCAAAAGTCTATTTGCAGAGCTTGCGCACCAAGAAATCATTCAAAAGCCAAGGTACATCGCCAACTGCTGGGCCCCTGTGTTAGGAGTCCTGAAGGGACAAGCCGACTTTGCTAACGTAGGGAGTCTGAGGCAATTGTTCTTGGATAACAAGCCAACTGCCAAGAAAGTTATCAAAGCTCTAGATGCCAAGCCAACTTCAGATGCAGAAAAAGAGTCCTTGGGCTTTCTGAAAAAGTTCATTAAATCTCTTGATGCGGTGTCTCTGAAGGTCTTTCTGAAGTTTGTAACTGGCTCTGACGTGATGGTACTACAAACAATTTCTGTGTCATTCAACTCAGTGGAAGGTATAGGGAGAACCCCCATCGCACACACGTGTGGACCAACCCTAGAGTTGCCCTCTACCTACCAGTCATATAATGAGTTAGCTGAGGAATTCACAAATATCCTACGAGAAAAGGAATCGTGGACTTTCAATATTGTTTAAAGCTGTGGACAATAGAGTGGTAACATATATTGGAGAGATCTGTCACGCTTT
>NC_142525.1:20939815-21042315 GCF_964205215.1 Stylophora pistillata | reverse complement strand
TTGAGACCAATCACTCTAACATCACCATTGGCCAAGGTCCTCGAAGGGTTTACTCTGGATCACCTGCTAAGCCAAGTAGCAGAGAGCCTGGACCTTAAACAGTTCTCAGTGTCAGGCAGATCGACCACGCATGCCTTGGTGTATATGCTCCATATAATATTGGAAGCTCTACATAAAGCGAACTGCTTTATGTAGAACTGCGCGGAATTTTCAAAGAGTTTCCATTTAGTGGACCACAACGCCTTGGTCAATGAATTGAAACTGCTTAATGTCAACAATGTATTTGTTAGGTGGCTCCGTTCCTCTCTTTCTAATAGGCCCCAGCGCGTCAAAATTGGGAATTTCTTATCAAATGTTGTCGTAAGCAAAGGGGGTATCCCTCAGGGCACAAAATCTGCCCCGCTACTATTTGCTATTCTTGTCAATCGCCTAGTGTCTAGCTGGCCAAATCGACTAAAGTATGAAGATGACACCACAGTTTTTGAAATAATTCCTAGATGCTCCCCCAGTTATTTACGATTTATTGTTAACGAGATTAGGTCTTTTGCTTCACTACGGGGAATGCGCTTAAATCCCAAGAATTGTAAAGAGCTCCAAGTCAACTTTCCTCATTACCTGCCTGCCTCTCCACAAGACTTAGTTCTTGGGAGTACTAGTATCAGTCAGGTAGATAGTTACAAGTTACTCGGTGTCTATATTTCCTCATCTCTCCTGGAACAACCACATTGAGTACATTTTGGAGAAGGCGAGCAAGCGCCCTTACGCTCTTAGGGTGCTTGGGAAGGCAGGAGTCCCCCAGACTGATTTAGTGCTTATTTATTACTCCCTAATACGGTCGGTCTTGAAGTACGCGGTGCCTCTTTGGGCATATCTTCTTGAGTACCTTAACGAGCTCGTCGAGTCAGTACAAAGGAAAGCACTTGGGATAATCTTCCCCCGTCTTGACTATGGATCTGGCCTTAGTGAGGCTCGGCTACAACCCCTCGTGTTTCGCAGAGCTGAACTGTGTTCCAGGTTCATGGTTGGGGCGAGGAGGACTGAACCTACAAGTCACATCCTTCCTCGCGCCACAGAGGTCCACCATGGTTATTCTTTGCGTGCCAGCAACGCTCAAGTAGATCGGTTTAGGGGGGCCACTGACAGACTTAATAATTTTGTTACTGTTCGTTATCATAAGATGTATATTTAATGTAGTACCTATGTAATACTGACCCTTACTGTAATTCAGCCCCAGCTGCGAGAGTATGGAATACGATCATCATCATCAACTGCTCTCAACATTAGCCAGTCTTTTAATGTGTTTCGTAAAGACAGATCTACACCGGGCGGCGGTGTACTGGCTTATGTTCACAGTTCTATTCCAACTATATGCCTAGAGAATCTTGAAGTCAGCAACAAAGAGGTGTTGCGGTTACTTCACACACCACCTCGGATTCCAAGACCTTTCGGTTGTATAATTATGGCTGATTTATACTTTCCGCCAGGAAAAACGTGTGCAGAGGAGAAAGAATTGATCGACCACGTCACTGAGCGTTTGAACAACTTCCTGATAGAGAGACCATCGGTGGGTATCATAATTACCGGAGACTTTAACCACCTTAGCCTGCGTCAACTGTGTCATAGATTCAGCCTATGCAAATTAGTTAAAATGCCTACACGTGGACAGAATTCTATTCTACACAATATGGGTGAGCTATATCGCGAAACACAACTTTTACCACCGCTTAGTCGATCCGATCATCAGTGCATTCTATTCTCCACGTTAAAGCGACGGCATGGGAAAGCAATATAAAAAAATTGTAAGGAGGCTTAAGCCTGATAATTTACGTTCTTTAGCGCTTAGACTTAATTTGGAAAGCTGGAGTGCTGTTTACGAAGCATCTGATGTTGACGAAAAAGTTGAGGCATTCAACAGCATAATAACTTATTCCCTTGACATTATTTGGATATATCAACAAAGTTGAAATGGTAAATTGGCCACCGAAACGATTACAAAAGCTGACGTTTCGAGCGTTAGCCCTTCGTCGGAGCGAATAGAGGAATTGTGGGTTGTGTGTGCTTTTAAAGGTGGAAAATGGAGCTACGTTATTGGTGGGAACATGGCAACGAGAAAAACATGAATAAATTGGTGGATTGAAAAGCGTTCGTCGATCCCTGTGGGATTTAGACTGCCGGTTTGAAAGATGAGCTTTTGTTCAAGATTTTTACGGCTTTCCGTGCTACCAAGTCCAAGGAAAGACCGCAGATTGCCATATGTTGCTTAGAATGATAAGGTAAATTAAAATGTCTAGCGACTGGTTTCGATGTGTCCTTGTCATTCCTTTCCACGTCTCCAAGGTGTTCTCGGAATCGGTCACCTAGTCTTCTGCCTGTTTCGCCGATGTATATCTTTTTGCAATAAGTGGAAGTTATGCAGTAGATTACATTGGCGGAGGTGCACGTGAAGTGATCGGTGATCTTAATGGATCGTTTAGGTCCCGATATTTTAGCAGTGTTGTGAATGAAAGGACACGTTTTGCATCGTGCACGAGCGCATTTAAAAGTGCCTGGTTGGTCATTAGTCTGAAAAGAACTTCTGACCAAAAAATTGCCTATGTTTTTGTCGCGTTTGAATGAAATGAGCGGAGGCTACGAAAAGATAGTGCTTGTCTCTGGATCGTTTTGAAGTAATTTAAAGTTTTTAAGAATGATGGATTTAACTGAGTGGTTGTGAGGGTGAAACGTGAGAGTGAATGGAATGCGGTCGGAATCTTCCTTATGCGACGTTTGTAGTGCTGAAAGTCGATCAATAAGTTGAGCGCGATGGTAACCCGCTTGAACGACAGAAACAGGGTAACCACGTTTATCGAAGAACTGGCACATTGACTCTGATTTGTGGTAGAAATCAGAGTCATCACTACATAAACGACGAAGTCTTAGAAACTGAGAAAAAGGAATGGAATTCTTAACGTGAGATGGATGCGAAGACGAATATAACAATAATTATTCGAGTCTGTAGGTTTGTAATACACACTAGTGCATAAACCGTTACCTTCAATTGAAACTTTGATGTCTAGAAAGGATAAAGAATTGTCAGAAATTTCCCAGGTATATTTCCGAGCCGGGTGAAAAGAATTGACTGCGGTTATGAATTGAGTCAGCTCCTCTCTGGTAGAGGAGGTAGCGCCGATACAGTCGTCGATGTAGCGACCATAGAGTTAAGGTTTGGACCAGTTGTATTGGCTGAAAAATTGATGTTCGACAAAACCTACAAAAAGATTGGCATAGCTAGGTCCCATTTTGGTGCCTATGGCTACACCATTGGTTTGTTTGAAGAAGTTGTTTCCGAATGAAAAACAATTGAGTGTGAGCACTAGTTCGGCTAAGCGTAGTAGTGTTTCAGATTTAAGTTCCTTAACAGTACGTTGATCAAAAAAATGTTTAAGGGCCATAAGGCCTTCGCCATTAGGAATGACAGTGTAAAGAGACGTAATATCCATGGTGAAAAGAAGTTTGTTTTGGCCAAGGAAATTAAAGTCTCGAAAAATTTGAAGAGTGTGTTGGCTGTCTTTAATATATGATGGTAAAGTTTTGACGATGGGAGCCATAATTTTGTCTAGATAGCTGGAGATAAGTTCGGTAGGGCAACTGCAAGCCGAGACAATGGGCGACCCGGGTTAGTAGGTTTGTGAATTTTAGGTAAAGAGTAAATACGAGAAGTTCTAGGAGTGGTTGTGATGAGATCTTTTGCTGTGGCCGGCAATTCTTGTTTAGTTATGAGTTGGTTGATCGTATTCTTGACGGAGTTTTGATTGCTGGCAGTGAGGTCTTTGTCGACCTTTTGATAAAAAGAGATGTCAGAAAGTTGCCGCAAAGCTTCTTTTTGGTAGAGGTCGGTGCGCCAAACAACGACTGAGCCGCCCTTATCGGCCGCTTTGATAACTATGTCTTTGCATTTTCTAAGACTTTTTAGAGCCGACCACTCTTCAGAAGAGAGATTATAAAATTTGGTTTAAAATTGAGTTTGTTGATATCGTGGCGGCATTTTTTGATAAAAAAGTCTAATGATGCGAATTGGCCCTCTGGTAGAGTCCATTTAGACTTTCGAGTCTTAAGTCTTTCGAAAGTGTCTTTGTTCGAGGTGTTAGAATCATGCTCTTTGTTGTAAAAAAAGGCTTTTAATTGAACGCGGCGAAGGAATTTTTGTACGTCTTGTTTAATTGAGAATTCGTCCGTTGTTTTAGAAATGGGAACGAAATTTAAGCCCTTCCTGAGGACGGATTTTTCTGAATCGGAAAGTGAGAGGTTTTCTGGAATGGTAACTACAGTGTTGAGAGGTTTTCTGGTGATTAGTAGTTAAGGCCCGAGTAAACGGCTTCAACATTTGCTTCAACATCCATTCGATTTTGTTCAACACTGTTGAAAGGTTGTTGAATGATGTTGAACGGTGGGATAAGCAAACGGTTTCAACATTTCATTCAACAAAACTTAGCGAGTGGCCTGGTAATTAGTTTCAGGCCCAGCTCTTTGCACGCCTGAGACACTTACAAGGGCTTGTATTTTTCGCTGGTTGCTTTTCCTGACTTCTAAGAGTTTGTTTTGGCAATTTCGCGACCAAGTTGCGTCCTCAAGGCCCGCCATTTTCGCCTTAATATCTTGTTTAGTATGCTTAAACATGTCTTCCAGTTCTGTGTAAGCGATTTCTCTCTCTTCGCGATTGTGGTAGTCTTTACCAAAGACGTCCCACAGACAGCTTCGCTTCTCCAGCTCATCTATGAGCGTTTCTATCTCGCCAGACTTCCATTTTGGTTTCTTTGTTTTATCCGCCTCCGGTGCTTTTCTTTTCCTTGTTGCAGTGCTGATCTCTACTTCAAAATCGTTTGGCGTGTCGTAGTCCTCCATTGTAGGATCAGCCGATCGAAATATTATCGCCCGTACGTACTACAGCCACACACAAAATTGCCCTGCTATGGAACCGTCTTTGCATCCATGGTGAACATGGCTACGTCTTCTTAATTGCGCATACGCTTACTCAACAATGTTGAAAGAGCGGGGCAAATGACTTCAACTCCGCTTCAACATTCCGAACATTCCAGAGAACAAAAGAAATGTTGAACAGATGTTGAAGCAAAGTTTAAAGGCTTTTAAACTCTTTCAACATCGTTTCAACACGTTTCAACACATTTCAACACGGTTGAAAGGGGGTGGCAAACGCTTTCAACATTGCCATTCAACAAAATCGAAAGGATGTTGAAGCAAAAGTTGAAGCCGTTTGCTCGGGCCCTTAGCGATTTGGGGACCGATAAGTTGGTCAAGTTTTTGGGCCATAATTTGGTTCAAATGATTGAAAAGTTTCGAATCAGTTTCCAGAATTTTGGCGCGGATAGATTGTAATAAAACTGCTGGACAGATTTTGGAAAGTTCAGGGCGGTAATGTAGGATTTGTTCGGTGAGGTGATTACGTTTTTGGCACATAGCTCTAATGGTAATTCTTATGATGTTACGTGAAAAAGAATTTTGGTCGCACTTAATTTGGAGATGGTATTGTTTGGTGAATGAAGATGCATGAAAAGTGAAGCGAAAACCCTTGGGAATAACTTTAGAATGAAGGCAACGACCGATGAAGTTTATGTGGCTACAAAACCTAGTTTTGGCGAAAGTAAGAATGGCTAAGCGGAATGCTAGATCTTTACTAATAGAGGGAAAAGGGAAAAGATAACTTACGATTTCCTGGCGTACCTCATTTGTGAGTTTTCTTGAGGCTTGGCATGGTCCGCTGTTCTGAATGCTGTGGATTGAAAAATGCTAAGACAAAAGTTAGTAGTCGCAGCAATCAAAATACAAATGAATAAAGGCTGATAGTTTTGAAAGAAACTGTTTGGGGCTGCGTCGGTGGGAGTAACGAAATAATTTATAAATAAAGTTGAAATGGTAAATTGGCCACCGTAACGATTACAAAAGCTGACGTTTCGAGCGTTAGCCCTTCGTCGGAGCGAGTAGAGGAATTGTGGGTTGTGTGTGCTTTTAAAGGCAGAAAATGGAGCTACGTTATTGGTGGGAACATGGCAACGAGAAAAACATGAATAAATTAGTGAAATGAAAAGCGTTCGTTGATCCCTGTGGGATTTAGACTGCCGGCTTGAAAGATGAGCTTTTGTTATTCCCTTGATAACCTGTACTCCCTTGAGTCGCGTGCGTTTGCATCCCAGTGACAAGGAGTGGATAACACGCATGCATATTAAAGAGCAGATGCGTGCCAGACAAAGGGCTTGGGTTAAAGGTGACAAGGAAAAATACCTACATAAGCGTAAATTGGTAGTAGCCCTCATATAATAATAATAATAATAATAATAATAATGATGATAAAAATAATAATAATGTTTAGTACTTCTATAGCGCCTTTTACATGCACATTTGATCAAAAGCGCTTTACAAAATACAAAATCACCTATAGTATAATAAATTACGTAATTAAATAAAAAAGTATCTAAACTAATTAAACTATTTACATCATAATTACTTGAGACTAATTAGAGAAAAGTGAAATATGCTCTTCTGAATAAATGCGTTTTTAGCATTGTCTTGAACGTGGTTATATTAGTCTGGTCTCTTATCTCTCTTGGTAGTCCATTCCAAGTTCTTGGGGCAGATGCTTTGAACGATCGGTCACCCAATGTAACTTTAAACCGACAACTTGGATCTTCATAATCACTGCTTGCACAAGAAGCTTGGTGCTATCCTGTGTAAGATACTTTCGAATATGTCTGATATTGTGGAGATGGTAATATACAGATGGGCAGATCTTATTGATATGAGTTGACATTTTTAAGTTACAGTCAAACCAGGCTCCTAAGTTACGTACAGCAGTAGTCTGCACTGATAAATCTACATGACCGACTTTGACATGATTAAACTTGATCTTTTTAAGCTGTGGCTTAGTGCCAATAAGGATTATTTCTGTTTTATCTGAGTTCAGCTGAAGCTTATCCAATTTCATCAAGTTTCCGATACTTGCGATGCACCTCTCCATTGCATTGACTGCCTCCACTTGATCAGCCTCCGAGTTTGGTTGAAATGATAAATAGAACTGTGTATCGTCTGCATAAGCGTGTACTTCAGGTAGATAGAACTTGATGACTTCAAACAGTTTGCTTGCATACACAGTGAAGAGGAGGGACCCTAGGCATGAGCCCTGAGGCACGCCGTGGAGTAAGTGAAACGTCTTAGATGTACAGCCCTCATAGTAGATGCGCTGTGACCTTTGTGATAGGTACGATGAAAACCAACTTAGCGCAGTTCCAGTTATTCCAAAGCTAGATTCCAGCCATCTCAGTGACACATGATGATCTACCGTATCAAAGGCGGCGTTTAAATCAAGAAGTACTAGTAGCGTAACCCTCGATCGGTCCATGTTCAGCCGAATGTCATTTTGTACTTTAAGTAGTGCAGTTTCTGTGCTATGACCAACCCTATAAGCAGGTTGTAGTAGGGGGTATAGCTCATATTGCAACATGTGGTCGTGGTTCTGATCGTAAACAGCACGCTCGGTTAGCTTTGAAACATACATATATGTTATTGACCAGCGTGAGGTCCGTATTGGGAAAAACTGTGCCCTCTGTCTTGGATACGGTACTCAAGACAGAGGGCACAGTCTTTCCCAATACGGACCGACCTATGCTGATCAATAACATTTTAATTTTTTTCTAACACATAAAAAAATGATTGCCATAAGAACCCGAATGATTTAGAGCTACAATTACCAGTTTAATTACGGGAAAATCCTCCATAAACTTAACAATTTGTTAGCGAGGGAATGAGAAAGAAAACAGACATTATCAAAATTAAAGGGAAAGCTTTCACCGAAACATTTTTATTTGTAAAGGTAACTTAAAAGGCTTCCGAGCAAAATTTGAAACTTTTTCGATAACTGTCATGTGACACCTGTCAATTGATGAGGAAAGAAGCGTATGCGTTTGAATAAATAACAGCACTGGCAAACACGCACGAGTTATGCACCAATCAATGTCTTGCCCCAATGGGGGGAGCCCGGGCATACACGGGCTATTGACAAAATAGCCTTGCCCAGGGGAGGGGCTGTAAACTTTTATTAAAACAGGGCTCACCCCAGGGTAGGGTTTATTGACCATTTCGTCAGAGAAGGACTGGGAAAGAGAGAGTCAAGTTGGCATAAATCAAAATGGCGACTTTCGCGCCAACTACGTCAACAGACGCAAAAAAGGTAAGAAAAAACTCAAATACATTCAGCTTGTTTATTTTTCATTTTTTAATAGCCAGTACACTAAGTTTTCATTCAATGTCTGCACATTCTGTGCATATATAAATAGGAAAAAAAGTTAAAGTTGAAACTTTGTTTGACAGTCTCGCTCTTGGCATCGTGGCATACTCCTCAACTTCTGTTGAGGAAATATATCTCTCAGTGTCCTAGTATTCCTTAGATAAATTAAACATGTATCTTTCCTCCTTGTGTGGGGCCTATTTTCATTCTAATAAGGCCCTTCAGAGGGGCTTATTGACAATTTTTGTTTTTCAAAAATGTCAATAACCCCTGGGTATGCCCGGGCTCCCCCGTTGGGGCAAGACATAGATTGGTGCATTAAATGGCTATGGTAAGATCTTCTCGTAAATAAAAAAAAACACTCGGAGATCTTCGGTAAAGTATTATTTATTTCCAACGACAATTAATCTCCAAAGACTTACCTCTGTTCCGTTTTAAAATGTCACGGAAAGTCAAATTGTAAGTGAATAGAAATGTTTGTTTTGGTGTTGCAGTCTACTTATTTGTTTTCTGTAATGGTGTGTGTAAATCGGTTTTTCTTCCACCAAAAAGCTGAAGTCGATGAGACTCTTTACAGCTAGACACAAAGGAATTTAATGCGACTTATATTCATCGAATTCCTTCGGTTACTGTTGTGAAATTTACGGTAGTAATGTCCAAATTCAAAGGACTTGCAAAGAATAGGCGAGAGTGTATTTTATAGAAGAACTCAAAACTTCACAAACGAGCAAACTGCCTTGAAGAATTCAGATATTAGCGATTGAGGGTCACATTGATTAACGTAATTGTTAACTGCAACTACCTCTCGTTTGAACTTTTTTAGTGACTTTTTGGGAAGGATTATTGAATTATAAATTGTTTCTAGGCCGCGTTTCAATCTTTTTAAAAACAAATTTAGTACCACACAATTTATTTCGAAATCAATTTTTGCGGAAAAACCAGTGATTTGAGAGGGAGAGAGAAGAAAGAATTACTATTATTTATCGCCAAAAGGTCGTGACCGAAGTCTTTATTTTAAAAATTCTGCCCAGCCAGCAAAATAAGATGTATTTGTGACAAATTGCAACGAAGCTTGAAATGTTCTGCAAAGTGACTCAAGCGAAACGGATACCGCCCGCTGTGAGGGGAGCCGGATGAGGAGAATACTCCCCGCTCTCGGAACCAATCAGAGCACACGATTTGTAGAATACCGCCCGCTCACGAACTGAGAAAAAAATAATGTAAGTTATTGACGGGGCAGAGGTTTAGGAATGATGTTTCTTTCCCAGATATGAGGCGCGGATCTACAAGAGCACACTTCCATTTTAACGGATAATGCCTTAATGCAAGAGAAGAATTTAAAATGCATGTTATTGTGGGTAAAAGTTCGTCCAAGCAGGCTACTACCATTGATGCCCGCACAAGATCGAGGCTACAAATCTTTTTAGTAGTCTTTCGTACTAGTGCACCAACCTCGTCGTACGAGAGTTGCCGGAAATTTAGAAGTTTTTTCTCTTCCCCAACCACTGGGTCCTCGGGTACTGTAGTCTTCACCTCAAGAGTAATTTCAGAGGAGTCCAATGCTAAGCAAACAAACAAACAAACACTTTATTTACCTAGGGTAAAATACATTATTACGGGTTACATAATCCGACTAAAAAATATAAAAATCTGCTAATCTGATGTTGTGAATTTTATGGCAGAAGAATTCACATATATCATTGACGAGAGATTGATGATCATCATAGTCAAGGAACAACAAACGCTGTCTTGGGGCGGGGAGCTTTTTCATATTCCTAAACAGCTTTCCCTGATCTTCACTATTGCTATCTATAAACTTCGATTAAAAAGCTTTCCGAGCTTTATTAATAATGTACGTCACATGGTTCTTTTTCTTTTTAAAGATAGCAAAGTCAGATTTGTATCCCGATCTCCGCCATACCCTTTCTGCTTTGCGGCGTTCTCTTTTGGCCATAGCAATCTTTTCGTTATACCAAGGAACTTGGGACTTCGATCTGATAACCTTTTCCTTTAGTGGTGCATGATGGTCAATCAGCCTCGACAGCGTTTCTTGATATTCATCAACCAAATGATCAAGATCAATAGCATGACTACATTGGGCGTGTTCTACACTGCACAGTCTAGATAGACAAAGATAAATCGTCACGAAGCTAGTCGATGTCAATTGATTTTAACTTCCTGTACGTTACCTTCTTGACTCTCTCGATTGGTCTTCGTATTCTCAGATGATATATTACAGATGCACGATCAGAGAAAAACTGGCCGAAAACAGGCGAGTTGTGGATTAGATGGCTTGTTTTGCGTGTAATGACCAGATCCAAGATGTGTTTGTGAATGTGAGTGGGCTTATTCATATGTTGCCGGAGGCCAAGTGAATCAATCAGGTCCAGGAATTTTGTAGCATCTGGGTCGTCAGAGACGTCAACGTGGATGTTAAAATCACCCACGAACGATGACCACGTGCTCCTTTGAAAGAATAACTGATTCCATGTAACCAGAGAAATCCCGAAAAAATATGCTCATTGGTACCTTGTGGTTCGGTGAGTAGGGCTGTCGATCTATGATGACAATTCTGAGATCAAGGACAGCACCAGAGGAGACCACCCACTCAGAGTATTCTAATGACTCAATGTGACCAGATCGAGAGAGACACTTTCAAGGAGTCATTGAATAAGATAGCTGTACCACCGCCACGACGTCCTCACGAGGTTTATCAAAGAACAGTTGGGCTCTGAGAGAATCATCATTCGAAGTCAACCATGTCTCAGTTATAGCGACTAGATCAAACTTATGATTCAGACATAATCCACAAAGTCCGCTATTTTGTTCCTTATGGACTGGGTGTTCATTGGGCATAATGCCAAGGAAGTAGAACGAGGCATACCAGTATACAAATTCTTCTCAGTGTTGATGTTAATAATATTGGACATCCCTCTGCCCAAGATACAGCGATCAAGATCCGCAGTGCCAAGTGAAAATTCTATGAAAGGTAAGTAAGCAAGCAAGTAAGTGAAGACTTTATTTAAAGAGGGTAGCACTAAAATAGTCTAAAAATACTAACAAACCCGTGGCCCTCTAATAAAGGAAGGCCAGCGATCTCCGTTACAAGAATCCGAGCAAGTGGTTTAAATATATCTACTCGCTCTGTGGTGCCCAGCAGTTGTTAAAAACCCCAACTACACCAAACAAGGCTGAATTACAGAACACAGCGGATTTTCTGCTTGACGCTTCTGCTGCTCCGAGGAAGGATTGCCAATGACTTGGACGAGACCTCCGCCTGTTCCAAATATCGGGCACGTCAACACTATGCTCAAACATGTGAATCCGAGGAAAGTAACAGATGGTAACGGTGTGCCTGCGTGGCTCCTAAAACGGTTTCACGAGAAACTGGCACCAGGCCCTGGTTGTTCGAAGGATGGATAACGCTATACACTGGATAAATCTCTATCTAGTGGATAGCGCAGTACGTTTTGGTAACACTTATCCGCTGGATAGCGTTATCCGCCCTTTGAACAACCGGAGCCAGTTGTACACGATATTATCCGTGCCAGTATAGTACAGTCCAAGTACCCTACCAGCTACAAGCATGCTCTTGTCAGCCCGATACCCAACAAATTAATCGCGAAAGAAATACTTACCAAGGGCAACTTTTCGCGCCAGTATGATTTCTTAGCAAGTCTTTGGCGACCAGAGAACCACTAATCCTAATGATTGTAACCGTACCCATAAGCATCATAATATAATAATGAACAGTTTCAAGTGTCTCCCTTACAAACGCAAGATGATAACTTTCTGAGTCCTTCACTAAATGGATGTAGACTCCACATGGACGACATTTTCAGGGTTTCCCTCATAACCAATGGGAGACTTTTTTTTTCTGAGTCAATCAACATCAGTCATTTACTTCCAGAATAACACTCTAATAATTCCGGTAAGTATGAATATTTCGAATGGACGACATTTTTCAAGGTTTCCTTTAACCAAAAGAAGATTTTTTTTCTGTCTCTAGCAACATCAGTCATTTTCTTCCAGAACAGCTGTAGTACATTTCCATTTTTAGCATTAAACCTTCACTATTCCGATGGACTAGCTGCGCGACTGGAACCTATTTGTGTATGATATCATATAAATATATTCTAGATACCAAGTTTGAGATGTCGTACTAAGAAGTGAGACAACTCAAGTTGTTATTAATGGACTTTAATTGGCTAAACTAACCTGGCCATTTGCATTTATCGTTAATAAGGAGTCTCCTTATTATGAATTTGGGTCAATAATACTGTACATACAATCTCCATTTTAAAAGAATAAAATGTTCTATCTACGCTGTCAAGGTCCATAACACTATATCTGTACATTTAAGAGACTACAATCAATCCTGGTTTGTTTGGGCACAATCGGCTGTGCCACAGAAATTTCAGGGGAAACAAACAACCCCCATAGCTAGCATCATGTTTTCGTTACCTTTCACTTTCGTTCAAACCCTTACTACGCTTCCTACGCATCTATGCAGACAGTTAACACTAACTGGAAGCTTGTGGTGAAAGGAACGTACCTTGGGCGACTTCAGAAAAATCAGTAAGAACAACTTTCGAATTTTTCAGAAACAACATTTAAACGTAAAAGGGAAAAAATATAAGAAGTGTTTCTTAGGTTAAACTTAGGTTTACTAGGTTTCTTAGGTTTACTATGACCGCTCTTAAAACGCAAACTTTAGCACAAAGGCACCTTGATTAAAACCTATCCCAACAGCGGCATGAAATTCTGGTCGGAACAACTAGAAACTCATTCGATAAAAGAGAAACAATCCTTGCAACGAGCTCTCGTATCATTGGTTACTGCAGTGTTTGATCGTTGAAAATTTGAACATTCTACGGTACAAAGAGCTATTCCAGAAACTTACAGAGACTTCACAAACACAGCGTTTACGAACCCATCACCTGGTATATCAAGCTAAGTTACGGTAATTTCATTCAAGATGTCAGTTTAGCAATTCAAATTTGTCACAATTAGATCATAACATATCTTAATATATCTTTATCTCTATAACCTAAAGACCTGATGTTGATGCAGATCACTCTCAGTTATTAAAGAAGTAAAAAATCTTAAATAAAACTTCACTACCAGAATCCTTCCTATAATTTAAAATAACGATAAAAAAGAACATTGCAGACTAAAATGCCTTCTCTCGCCTAACTTAAATTGACACTTGAAACTTAGTCAATGCTGTGCCTGCACAAAGCTTTGATAACAGTAAATTTTTCGGGGCTTAAGATCTGTTGACGACTCATCTCTGAAGCACGTCGACATCAGAAGCAACACCGATGGTCATAAGTATCCTGTGGTGGCCACCCCCCACACGGTCTGTACTGGGTGGCCACCCCACACGGTCTGTGCTGGTTCCAAGTTGTACTAAAACTACAGGAGCAAAGGGGCGAGTGTCGCTGAACTAGATCTGTGACTGTGACTCATATTCTGCACCGTCGTCACTCCAGTAGGCCCTGTTGTTTGTTAGGCTCCTTCCCTGACGCAAATGGGTCGTTGATTCGTCACGTGAGCGGCTCGTGTGCCGAGAAGAAGCCGTAGAGGAACGGTACCCACTGGAGGCCTGGTAACAAAAAAAGGCGAGAAGAGCTAGCAAATGATTGGACAATAGGTCGATTACGACGAACCTAACCACTGCTACATTACTCTAGGATGGCTAGTTTAAAAACATTATTTGACTATCAAACACAAGTGAGTCTGATTACTAACATATTCTTGAAGATATCGCTAAAACGTACAGAGGAAAAGGAATAAGAGCTCAAGGTGTGGTTGTTCAAAGCGTAATTAACCCAAAATTTGAAGTAGCTAAACTACTTATGCTACACTCAATTATTTTGGAAAACCCAGCAACCTACCAAAGATGTTAACCAAGAATCAGCAAAGGCTAATGGTCGAAAGAAAACTAGATACCGACAAACAGCCAATGAGGTCAGTAAAAAATCGAGGTTTTACAACAGAGTCACAAGAATGAAACAAGGAATTTGAAATCAGCGTACTGGCTTGAGATGAGCATAGAATTAACTGAATCTAAGATCATCTCTCACCCTCAAGAACAAAACTGTATCTCTGACTGACTCTGGAAAAACTGCGAAAAATGAAAGCTAACCGTAATGCTTTTCAAACTATTTCTTAGGTGAAAATGAGTTAAAAAGGCTAAACTGACCGTTTACAACCCAAAAACGATAAAAAAGCTGCAAACAGCTAATCAATCACTGTTTACAAACAAATAAAAAAACATCACAAGACCAATAAGCCAACACCTCTGAATGACAATTTCTTCAGATTATAGTGACTACATCGCTGTAGCTTGTCGAAACGCGTCACCGAAAGCGTTCCTCTTTGAATTTATCTTATTCGTCCAGAATGGAACCATTAATACATAGAATACGGAAAAGTTTATGTTTTAATTAACCAGCTTACGAACAACCACACCAAGAAATTACCGAGCAAGAAGTACCAATGCCAAGTAAGAAATCTTGACCTGTTAGAATTGGGTCAACAAATTTTTCCGTTATTCCTTTTTTGAAATTGCCACAGAGAGAAAAACAAAATACGATTCAAGAAACGAAAACGTGTAAGCAGGCGATGTAATAGGTGGTGTTCATAGTAACACAGCGTACTAGATAGCACATGGAATAACATGACATATATTTTAAGTGCTGATTGAGTACATTGTTGTTAAGTTTCCTCACAGTGTAATTTAAGTTTAAGAGGCTTGTCATCTTAAATAAAACTCCACGGCTTTGGCTCTCGAAGCACGCAAAGTATGAGGTGATTTTACTTTTTCTATTCTATAATAAGGTGCTCTACACTAGGTGTTTATGCTAGCTGTTTGACGGGTGCACAAGAAAACCGAATGACTTACCACGTGCTATACGTCGTAGCATTCGGTGCCAATTGCGAGTTCTGGATTTGTTAGCATCTTAAGTAAAATTAAATAAGCTTCAGTTACTGGTTAGAAAGTGGGGGTGGAGGGAGTTACTCGACAAACAATAGGCAATGTGGATGAATACGCACACTAAAAAAGAAAACAAGGGAAAAAAATTCAATTCAACATTCGTGCATTAATTTGTCTGTGTGTGTTTAAAGCTATAAATAATCTGTCACAAGTTTAACTTATTTGTACAGACTTCAGTTTATTTAGCTGTTTAAGGAGTGACCACGGTGGCGTCACGTCACAAGTCGAAGGGAAGTCAAATTGTCTCTTGTATACGGGCTCACTCGAATTGTTTAGCAAGCCTAAGGAAACGTGACGTTGCATCTGCAACTTCAGTTGGATTCTGGTAACGATGGATGATAGAAAATTGGATCACCATCCACATTTTCCTTTGATAGGTCGACAGTTTTAGACAATTACACTTAAACTTATGAAGTACTTTGCATTAGGTTTAAGTAAAAACCAATCACGTTACAACCCTGAAAACAACAAGAATATCTCAACTACAACAGAATAAAAAAACGCACTTCAAATATCAACCTCTTGAAGTCACGAGTGCGAGATGATCATAGTTTTTTGGAGACTATCATCAGCACACAAACAAAAACAAACACCAAGCTATTCTAATTACAGATCAAAATGAGTAACACATAACGCATCGTCCAGACGCAATCCAAACGTTAAACATGAGAATAAACAAGATAATAGTAATTATCATATAAGGGGAAAAATTACTGAATTGTTATTGGTCAAGACAGAGGGCATTTTTTCTTAATTTTTGTAATTGCCCCGGGCAAAATTACTTGCAAATGATTGGCTGAAAATCGCTTAGCAACGGCTGCCAAGGTAAAGAAATTTCTGTTTGTTTTGTAACAATGGCGTCCCGTTTTGCGCGAGATCAATAAGAAAACACTTTGCCCCTTATATTATAAACAAGTAATCACATGGTTCCTTGTAAAATTAAGGATTAATATCACTTGTGTTTTAGGAAGTTGCAGAAATTGCCCTCGTCGCTGCGCGACTCGGGCAATTTCAGCAACTTCCGAAAACACGCGTGATATTAATCCTTAATTTTACTCGGCCCCATGCGATTACCTATACTTAAAAGAAAAAGAAAGAGAAAATAAGCCCTTGCACCTAACTGTTACACAAAAACGTTACCGACACCCAAGTATTCACGAACGTGATGCTGATAATGATCATAATAATAATAATAATACTACTACTACTACTACTACTACTACTACTACTACTACTACTACTACTACTACTACTACTACTACTACTACTACTACTACTACTACTACTACTACTACTACTACTACTACTACTACTACTACTACTACTACTACTACTACTACTACTACTACTACTAATAATAATAATAATAATAATAATAATAATAAACACTTATTTCGTAACTGTCTAAATGTTACTATGAACTTACCAGTGAATTTCTGTTTCTAAATCCTGACATCGAAGACGAACGACCCACAGAGTCCTATTAAAATCACGAGCAAAGGAAGGGTACGACGTCAAATCCAGCAAACTAACAACTGATTGGCACACATGCTAATACAACTGTTCCCTGACAGCTGACAGTGCCCTGAACTTAGCTATGTCACTAGATTTGATTAAAACACCTTAACCAACTATGTTAGAGCCAAATTTTACACCTTTCATTGCTTTCTGAGTATTATCGGCCCAACATAATAGCAACACCAATCTTATGAAGAAATAAATATTTTCATACCATGTTATCCTCAGAGGCTATATAATCGCTTGTCTCCGATAAACGAGCGTAATCTAGAAAAGTAATAAGGAAAAAAAAGAAAAGATAAAACACAATCAGTGACGCGACAAATCCAAAGAATGGCTGTGCTTCTCTGGAGCCGAAAAAGTTAGTTTCAAAAGAAAATATAATTCAATATTAAAAGAGATTCCAAGGCATGTTTAGGGCTGTGTTTACCAGAATCAAAGTCAATGGTAGATGTCGGAGAGCTGGGTCGAGGTGAGTCTGAATGAAATCCGCCTGGGAAACTATCGTCATTAGCAGCGAACTGGGAACCAGGAAGTTCTCTTGTGCGGCGAGATGATGATCGACCCTGCTTCAAGCGCTGAATCTGAGAGTTAGCTAACTGAAGATCACATCGTAATCTAACACAAAAACGTGAAAAATAAGTCGGAAGCACTAACATATGAAAACAAGGACAATGATGGAAGCAAAACATGGGAACTATGGCCGAGTTAAAACGATTCGAATGCTAGAAGAATTCAATTTATTACTGAATACTGAAAAACATGGAATGTGCTGTGTGTTTGAGTTATAATACCCAATGAAACGGCGAGAGTCTCTTGAAAGCCAGGAGGGAAGGGACGATGTTAATTGTGCACTTTCCCATCTTAAAAAGATATCGAGAAAGACGTGTTTACATCGCAACTTTCTCTGATGGCAATATTGTGACCTGTTAAAGTTTCAAAAGTAAAAGTTTCAAAAGGAATAGACTTACCTGTCTCGCACCATATCTCGATCTGTTATAACTCCCTGAAAAAATAAAGAGAAAAAACTCATAAGAGTAAGCTGATAAAGGAACAGAACAGAGAGAACTTTTCCGAGATACTTACGAGTAACGTCGTGAGTTGTTCATTTAGAACCGATGTGGAAGAAACGAGTTGTTGCTGTAAGGAGAAACAAAGACAATCTTGTAGGTAACAGTAAAAACTAAAGTAGTTGCTATTGAAGCGAGGTAATGGATCTTACTCAAAATCCGCCTTTCTCTGGAAATTACTCGTATCGAAAGGGAACCACATTTGGCGATTAAACCTTATCCTTTTGTTCGTTTGTATAGCTACATACTGATTACCTTTCTGCTCACAATTTACTCCCGGTTCAATATTATAATGATGAATGCAGTGTTTGTATTGTGTATACTCTGTAGACTTGTAACAGAACTTAGCAGAGGATATGAACAGACCTGGGGCGAGAAGTCACCCTGAATGCCACCATATCCGAGGTGTCCCACTCCCCGAGACATATCATCGATATTTGGGTTAAGCACATCGCTCACAGCTACTGTCAAACGATTCGCTGTAACAACAAATAAAGTAACTACCTTTATGATACTAAACTAAAGTAGCGCAGTTATAACAATAGACCACTCCAGTCGTAATTCACATTCAATATAACACAGTGCTTGGAAATGCATAAAAGATTACGGTCCTCTTTCAGTCAGAATGAATCAGTAAAGTGCAGTTCAAGATTTAAGTCACTGGGTTGGCAGTTGAACAAGGAATTAGAACTCACACATATTTCGGCTTACCCAGGTCACGAGAGCAAATCTATAACGAATAGCTGGCATTTTTTTTTTTGTTTGTTTCATCGGGAAAACGTCTGTAATTTGCGACATTAAAAACATAGGCTTGAACACTGAACACTGATAAACAACAAGGACTAACAACAATTATCAGACAAAAATATTTCGTTCAACGATTAGCCTGTTGGCCCGTTAGTGCCTTTTAGAGTAAACAAAGCATTCGAAGACATGAAACATTTGAAACTCACCCTGAAGAATTGCCGCTAGTATTAAATCCCTATAAAAACAACGGAGCATCCAATATTAACAACCCTACAGCAACTGTACGAAGTCAACAAGTCCGTAACATCACTACCAGGAAAAGATGCGAACGACGAGACGACAGAAAATCTTTTAGAAAAAATCATAGGAGGTAGTATGAATTGCAGATGACAGTGTGCTAACTGTTTCACCTTGCCGTCTTACTGCACACTAGCCGCAATAGGACAACGTTAAAATAAGGTCATGCAAAATCAGAAAAAAAGAAAGTTAGGTCATGTTAGTATCAGACGAACGTAACAGAACTGTATACCTAGCCTCCACTGAATCTCCGTTTACGTGACTCTGAAAATAAGGGACACAACTCATAATTACTAAACAAAGCATTGCAAAACAGTACACTGGTAACCAGTGGTTTTCTAGCGACTGAAAATAAACATAATTGTCTCTCAACGCGTGATCTGTGTGACACTGGCAAGATCCTTAACAGCAGCACTACGAGACGACTTTTTAAGGGCAAGCTCAATCTATCAAGGTCAGTAAAGAATGCTCTGATTTTCAATTTACAAAATCTTTTGTATTCAGTTGCTGGAGTGTAACACCAGCAACGTAGATATGACGGCTCAAATCATTTTGTAGCCTGTTTCCTGCTTACATCACTAGTGGCCGATCCCATCGTCATGTTTGCTCCCTACAAATAAAATGACAATAAATTGATGAGAAAAGAAATTGTACCTGGCGCTTAAACAGGCCATTGAGCCTTTTGGGTGATTCTATTTCTATCTCTACTGGCTGGCTCAATACACGAAAAAAAATAACATTTACCCTTAGCTCAGCGACAAGTCTTGACTTTTCCTCTAGAATCTTGCGAAGGTCATTGTCTTTAGATCTCAGCAGCTCTAAGAAAGAAAAACGAAACAAAAAGTTACACAAATCCTTAAAAATTAATCAGTGTTTTTTCCTGGAAGTACTAAGGCAAAACTTTGTGTTTTTTACGCAAGAAGCTGCTGTATAGGGGTAGCATCATCATAAAGGACGATTCAAACATTGTCCTGGATTTAATAGGACTAGAAACTTTTCGCTAGACAAAGACATAAAAAATTTAACAACTGAACGATACATTCAGTGCTAAATGAAAGCGCAAGGGTTACATCTACGCTGTTTATGACTTTCATTAAGTTGACGATTACATGCTTGGTGAATCCCTGATATTCCTCGTTTAAAGACAAAAATAAACCAAGAAAACTAAATTAAACTTAACAAGAAAGAAAGAATACGATCCCGGGATAAAAGCGGACAGAATAGTGGCTCAATTTGTCAAGGGGGAGTGGACAAAGGATCGTGGTAGCCTTTATCGCGCTGTACCATTCAAAATGTTCCTATTTCTCTCTCCACGGTGGTCATACGTATACAAGCATACCTAAGAGTACAGCAGCTGAACGGGAAGGATGCCCACCCACAGATTCATCTTGTTCATCTGCAGACACGTGCACAAAGCTCCCTCTCATTTTCAGTGTGTCGTTAGATGAGCTGGAGGATGATTCAGAGGTCACACTGTTTCGGTTCCTCTCCAGTGGAGATCTCTCGTCAACACTCTCTTCATTTGTCAGATCTGCCAAAGCTCTGTTGAGAGGTGAGGATCCAGCCGCTTCACTGTCCTCAGCAGAAAGAACCTGCAACATATTAAAACATCATGTTCTAAACATTTCCGAACTTTTATCGTTGCGCATAAAGAGAGCAACGTCAAGAACATTAAACCTAAACCTTAATGAATACAGTTCTGTGATGACATTGCTGGAGCACTTCAACTACAGCCAATAAACTTACATCCTATCAAATTAAATTTCAATTTTGTAGCATTAAAACTGTGGCAGTTTCAATGATGCTCGTAAACACACGGGTCAGTAGTAAGACAATTTCTTTCCTTTATTCAAGTACGATACACAAGGGCTCAAATATCACTTTCATTAGCCATAACCTATAAATTTATAGAAATACTTACATCAGTTTCTGAATCACTCGGAGGACTGGACTCAGCTGTAGCCATTTGAAGCTTAACTGGCGATTCGCTCTGTACTTGCACCTGTTCTTTACTCTCCATCCCTGTTATTTCAGTCTCTGTTTCAGGTTCTGAATCTGGTTCAGATTCAGTCTCAGGCTGTAATTCTTGGCGACCAGCAGGCTCAACAATTTTAGGAACAGCCAGTTCCTCCTGAGTGGCTGGTGCCTCACTCTCTGTTTCTTCATCTTCGTCATCATCATCTTCCTCCTGATTCTCAGTGCAATCTTCCTCTTCATCATCGGCAGGATCAGAAAAATCATCATCTGCATCTGTTTCTTTCTCAGTGTTCTCCTCTTCCGCTTTAACGTCTTCCTCGATCGGCTTCTGTTCCTTAGCAGGTTCTTCCTTTGCTTGGATTTTCACTCGTTTGCTAGGCAGGTCAGCGAGATCTAATTCCGTTACAGGTTGTCGAACACCGCCAACTGATACTGCATTGCGGCGACCTCGTTCTAAAGAGAAATTAAGATACCTGCCGTTAAAGAAGTGTTTGTTTTGGGCCCCTGTACCCCGCTGGGGAATTTCGCGAGGTTTTCCTGTCGGTTTTCCTGTCGGTTTTCCTTTCGGTTTTCCTGTCAATTATCTTAATTCATACTTCTTACAATGGAGAGACACTGAGACGATAAATCTTCTTTCCCAAGAATACAACTCGTAGGACATATTCATCTCTCTTTAAGACTACAAGATAGTGTTTAGCTTGAGCCATCTTGACGTGAAGGAATACTGCGAATTCTAAGGAGTCAATTGAACTAGCCCAAATTCATAAAGTTAACTTTCTTTAAAATCAGCTAGACTGTTTGATTTGGCGTATGGAAAAGTTTACCTAGGAACGGGTCGACGCAACAATTTCTAACTTAGGAAACAAAATTCTTATCCTTTTTCATAGTTTTTACATTAATTTTAATTCAAATTCATTATGCACTCTTCATTCAGTATGATTGTCATTCTAATTTTTTAGCTTTTCTAATACGGACAACCCTGCAATTCTCTTTACAAATTTAAGAATTAAATACTCATATACGAATAATTAACATAATTACTGTAAATGAAGCAAACCTTTTATTTTGAATGCTTCCACAGCATCGGTTATGTACTTATACCAACTATGAAAAGAAAACACAATTTTTCCGTTAGCTGCTTTTGACTCCTCTCATCGATAAAAGGACTCCTGCAAGGGTCAGTTTCAAATACTATTGTTACTAAACATGGGGGTGTTAGGCTTAGCGAGTGTATAATTCTGTTATTCACCTGGATACCTCAGCAAATAATGACTACTATTCTTTTGGAGATGATAACGGTCTTTGCCAAAATACGATGTAACTTGATTTAGATTTGATTCTTGTAACTTGCCATTTTGCTGGTACTATTGAATAAAACTTCATTCCCTTTGAATTTTTCTATGTATTTAATTTTGGGGTTTCTGATTCCTGTTTGCTCTCGCATTTTATGTTTTGTTCCGTAATATACACGTTTTATAAATTATAGTAATTACTGATACAATAGGGTAACATAATAGAGACGTCTCACTTTTTCCTATCTGTTACAGTTGCTGTCACCAGTTCGTAAATCTGCGGTCCAACTGAAGAAGACGTACTCACAAGGAAGAAAGCTCTCTTATCTGATAGTAGTGCGATAAAGACAATCAAAATATATGGACTTCATATATACATTGTATCCAAAGACAATCATGTAGATAAAACTTCTAACTCATAGACTTCGACATAAACGATTAAAAAGCAAAATTTAAGCATGGTTAGTAACTGAAAAACATTTTCAGCCTTGAGACTACATTTGTGCTATTAGCCTTATTCACGGAAACACCTGCAAAAAGATTTCAACAGACGCGTTGCGCGAAAACATTGAATCATGTTGCTATTGTTGGGTAAGTGTAGTTTGGAATATAGTGAAATGCGAATCTTTTGCTCCCTGCGCATGAACTACTAATGTACCGTCTCTAGATTACACCTGCGCATTTTGCAAACCAGTTTCAGTGCTTTTTAGCGCAGGCCCGTTTCGGTAGATTGAGATAAGCAAACGAACTTTTCCACACAAGGCAAGGTTTGCGATCGCTGGTATTATCGATCAGTAAACCGGAGTGAGTCACTGCAAAGGTACAGTGAATTGAACTCAAAATATAGTCATACAAGATTCCTCTGCTTTGTGCCATTTAGGAGAAATAATAAACCTACCAGTTGCCACATTTCTTGTAAGCACGCTGCTCAGTTTTATGATCGGACTGTGTGTGGTCTGTACAGTAAACAAACAAACAATAGATGATTTCTAGTATTCAGGGTACAAGAAAAACTTATAAAAGTTCTTCTACGACGTTACCTTTTCACTTTGATATCCCGCCTGGAAGGTCGAACTAAGACACTTGAGAACAAGCTTATCGTCCTGCTTTTGAAGTAGAATTAGCAAGTCTTCTAACAATAGTACATGGAGATCTGATGAGAGAAAAATCAAAACCCAATATAAGCAAGGACACTACTATGTAGTGTGCAACAAAAGATTATTAAGTGCCCACTAGTCCTAAATGATTTCTGTTACTTTACCATAAAATATTAATAATCCTCCCCAGAAAAAGGTTGCTGAAAAAACCAACTCGTTATAACGATTACAAATAAAAAACGATGCAAACAGCCTATTCAAAAGTCATATTTAATCATATCCACTAACCAACACACTTGGTTCTGTTTATTCTCCACGTAAGTGGACCATCGTAAACCAACTTCTTTTGGGTAAGGTCCAAGTTCTAAATATCAAAAGGCGAAAAATGCAAAGAAAATATTTATAAACGAACAAATAAATCAATCAAAAGTGCTTTCAATAAGACCTGGCACCCGCCGGAGCTCCGGCGGCTATTCTGTTGCGAGTCGCCGGGTATATTTCACCGCGCTCAAGTTGCAGTCAGAACGCTAAGTCGCAATCAAGTCGCTCTCCGGCGGGTGTTGTACCGAGGTAGCCACCTATTCAAATCTTATTGAAAGCACTGAATCAATCAAACAAATTACTTTAACCTCTCGTTGAAAAAAAAAACAAAAAAAAAAACAGTACATTAAGTTACGATATTGATAAAAAATAAAACTAAAAGTTGTGGAAGTTCTAATTAACTAATTACCATGTATTTCCGAGGATACCTTTGACTGTTACGAAATAAAAGCTATGGCTTGATAAAATCTATGCGCCATCGGTTTTGTAGGGGAAAAAAATTCACAATCACTGATGTATCCACACCTTAAACTCCTCCATTAGTTTGTTGTTGGTGTTCTCAAGAGGCCTCCGGTCGATTTTCTTCTGAAAATCTGCCAGTCTCTGCACGAGAAAAAACCGGAAAAGTCAATCGTATCTACTATAATCAAATTACCTGCTTGAGCTAGTCGGTAGCCATTTCAGGTATGGTAGCTTGCTCTTGCGTTTTTTTTTTTTTTATTGTTTTTTATTTCCCGTCCTTTTCTTTGTTAGTGACTGCATTACAATGCAGGAAATAAACCAAAACATACCACAGTACATTGTGTGCAAGCCACTCGTGAGAAGTATGCATTTACTAGCTTCATGGCTTCAGACTGCAGATATCTGCAGAGTAACTAATGTAAAAGCTGCAAAACGTACCCCCAATTGCTGACTGGAGAGTAAGGCTAATCAAAGTTTGATTTCAATCCATTCCAAGTGCCTCCTAACGCCGGTTATCCACCATATTTAAGTAATCTACACTTAAGACTAACGACGGAAGGACAAATTAAGGATCTTACTTGTTGATCTTCACATTCTTTAACACTTTGGTTTACGTAAGCTAGCAAGTCCTGCAACAACAACAACAACAACAAAATTGAAACGCTGTGTTACAACTGCTCACTAAGACTTCTATACTTCCTTCGAGAGGAAAATCACCACCTGCATGTCAAGCAATACTCGTGGCATAAATTAGTTCGTTCCATGATTTGACTTAACTGGATGGTCTTCGTAACTGAAGTCCTAACTCTACACCGGGAAGATTTATAAAAAAAAAATTTCAGACATTACTTAAAGGCATCCTTTCCAAGTGGAAGTTGTACAATTCCAAATTTCAAATTCTTAACTAACATCTCTTACCTTGGTACACTGTATTGCTCTCTCGATATTTTTACCATCTTCATGTGAACCTACGTAAAAATAAAAGTATACACAAAGATTTAATCTAATCATTGGTTCCAGTTTTATTTTCCTATGCTTAAAACTCATTTTCATACGTTATTGTAAGCCAAGAAAAGAACTTAACTACAACTTACTTCAATGAACATCTTAATTTGGAATTCATGTAAAAAGCTGAAGCAGTGAATCAAAATAGAGCATAAAATAATGCAATTTGGGTTTACCCACATCAGGGTTCAGCTGTTTTGATTTTTGGATACCTAAAAATTTTCTTTAACTGCATGAAGAGAATGGTTAGCTAAATCCCTGTTTGATCAGCCATAAATGTAAGGTGAGATAAGGTAAGCGAGGAAAATTTTTAGCTCAGAACTCCTGTCATCAACGATTTTGTCTGTAGCAACCATACTTGCAACGTATCTCTGAGTGGCTACAACAGTCATTTCAGTGACACGTACTTGGAGTATTTTTCCGTATGCCTTCCAATAACATCGGGTATTTCGTCAATCGTTGATAGCTGTTTGAAATGATATCTTGCAGTCTCAATCTCCGACAGAGAGGATCATTTTCACAATTCTGCATGAAAACAGGAAACGCAGAACAACACCATGAACTAAGAGCACGGTCATAAACTCAGAAAAGCACTATGAATTCATTTTTGCTGTTACGTTACAATGGTACTTAACTCGAGGTGGTGGTTGAACCACCTGTTCAAATTTAAAGTACGAAGTACACATACCACTATAAACTGTTGCAGTTTTGGATCCTTTCTCTGTCGTTGCTGAAATAAAGAGAATCATCGAATTTTGAATATACCTTTAATCAAGGTGGGTGCTGATATAAAAATAACATCTTTTTCCTTGCTACACAACTGTAGCTAACTTCAAAGAAAAAGCAGAAACATTTAAGCCCAGTGCTTTCCCAACCCAAAGCTTGGATTACTATCTTGTATTTTGAAGCACCCTTATGTAAAATCATGCGCATAGGACTACAAACAGGCGAAAAAGAAACTATACATCAGAGAGCGTCCTCCATATTGCTTTCTACTTCAGTGCTTAATTTCCTAAGAGCTCCTCCACAATTAATAATCTTTTGATCTGTTTCTACAATATGAACACATAAGCACATTTGGGGGCCTCTGCATTAGAGTGCTGTTCACCTCCACCCCATGTTTCATCACAGTGAAGAGTATTAAGAAAGTTCCTTAACACATAAAGCTTAGACTTGGTTCACTAACCTTAAGCTGCTCAAGAGCAAATTTCTGATGATTACAAAATTGTGCACAAGCCTCCTTTGCTTGCTCACCAGGTTCTCCGTCGAACTGGATGAGAGAGAAGAAAATCAAAAATAAAGAGAAACATTCTAAAAGAAAGATGTACTGGACAACAATGCCACCAAAAACGACTACTTTATGAGAAAAGCAAATCACCTTTAAGTAACTGCGCACAAGACAACAACAACAACAACAGCGGTCAAATCCATAACGAACGTCCACACTACAAGACATTCTCGTTTGACAATTACGACGACAACTAAAACAATAACTACAAAATGAAATAAAACGAATTACCCCATAATGGTAAAACTCCACCCAACAAGACTCAACCATTCGTGCATCACAATCACGACAACAACAACAACAAAGAGAGCAACTGAAGAATCTGTACCAAAGAACGTACACGCTGCAGGCCTTACCCTATCGAGCATAACGTCTCCAATACATGTAATAGCGTCACGAGTTCCTTCTTGTCTAGCCATCATGCTCTGCATTAATGACACTACAAAAGTGCACAAAGGATAAGACAATTATATTTTTTGCAGTCATCAACCTTGAACTTCTGCGAGAATATCGCACTTAAACATCAAAACCTGAGTATTCATCTAATCTAGTTCTAATTCGAAATGTCTCGAAACAGACACCTCAAATGCATCACCTCATTTAATCAAAATTGATGAACGCGCAAACGCCTGAAAATTTTAGGAGGAAATCTTTGCCGTTCTCATATGTCCATGAAACAAATGGCTTTGAGAAGGAAAGCTAAACTAAGTTTTACATGGACCATTTCCGGGAAAATTGTTGAGTACAGATTTCTTCGTTCTTGTTCGTTCTTGTTCGTTCACACTATTTCGTGTACGTCGCATCTACTAGTTAATTACAAATCAATTATTTTTTAGGTTTCATTACTTCTATTGTATACTTTTTCCTTGATGTTTTAGTACTGTTGCATAATGCTACGCATTGTTGTAAAAATATCGTCTTGCAGATCAATGTTCACGTTTAAATCCATTTCAATTTCAGTAGTTTCTTTTTCTTTTGACTTCTGCCGTAGAAGAGTATATTCTAACAAACTTAGCTAAGAACAGTCACGTGTACACTTAAGTTGAAGGTGGTATAGCATCAACTCAGTTTTATGTGGTGAATACAGCGCATTTGAGTGTTTGAGAGAAGGATCCTCATAAAGCAAAACTACCAACAAACACATTGCTCCCTTACCATGAAGTTGAATCAAAGCATCTAAGTTCGGAAAAAGTTGGTGGATTTGCGCATAGGACATAATATTCATTTTTATCATGGGTTTGTAGAAAACCTGAAAACAAACAATACATTTCAATGAGAAAATCTTGTACTTTGGGAAAACTCGTCTCTTAATACTACACCTCCTTTCCAGGTTTTCGCTTGCTCCCACCCCCTGGGGTCAGAAGTGGAAAGGAGAGAGAGACAGAGCGAGCCCGGGAAGAGGATGATCAATACGGGAGAGGAAATTTCCCAGAAGTTTTACACAAAAACATGCAGTCACTTCTCTCACCTTGCGCAAGACTTTTAAATTTCTAACGTGAGTTCTTTCAGTGTAGATAAGCTCTGAAAGGGAGGATAGAACAGTCATAAAAAGTCAAAACTAAACTTAAATCTAGTCTTTTACCATCTTTATGAAAACAGTCAATTTTCCTTGTGGTCATTACTGTAATACGCAGTTTGTACACGTACGTACTACATGTGCATTCAGATAAGTAGTAAAATAGTTAACAATTCTAAGTTTCTACAGGTAGCCACAAGTTCCAACTTCACGTTCAGGTTGCAAATTGTAAGAAATTTAAGTTAACCATTACCATGGATGAATTCTTGTCGCTTTACTTCTTTTCCTTTTAAAGCCTTTAAGAGCTAATAAAGAAAAAAAAAGAAACACCTTCCACTACCATTTCACGCAATTCTCTACGTAACTAGATAACTTGCAGTGTTCTATATCTCCTTACGGTTCTACGAGCGGGCACGACACACCCCACTGTCCTCTTCTTATCTCTCATCATCCTAAAGTGTTCACTCCGTAGCAGAAAGAACACAGACAGCCGACTGTCAATTAGATAACTTGCACGAAAATCTCTCCATAATAGACTGAAGGAAATATTGTATACAATGATACAATACCTGCAAGCGCAGGGAGGACGAATTGCTTTGTATAAAAGAAACCTTCACTGGTGGAACAACTTGAACTAATGAAAATGCTTTTGCTATCAAGATTCGTTAGAAACATTGAGAAATATAAAAAACTGAAAACAAATGCAAGCAATATTGACGTCTTACATTTGGATCGGATGACGTTACACGGTTGCCCTTCTTTCATGCACAAGGCAACAATGAAGTATCAAACTAAGCAAATTGACGGTACGCACAAAAAAATTCCAGATTCAAAAACAGCCAAAATCTGTTAAAATTCAATTGTTTCCACCCACGGAGGTTGCCTTTCAGAACAGCTAAAATACCTTTTTATCTACAACTTGTTGCCAAGGTGGTGGTTGAGCATCTACTGCCATATCTGGGTCCTGCATCAAAGAAACCACTGATCAGAAGATAAATCGTACCAGTTCTAATGCAATCATTAAATTTCTTCTCCAAGAATTTTAGTCTGATTTCTCTCTGAAAGTCATCTTACAATGACTGTTCATGCTCTCAACCGGCTAGTTCAAATTTCATCTATGTCGATGTAAAAATTCTCCATAAACAAGTCTGCTTTACGAAATTTTCCGGCAATAGAAGCTTTGGTCATTAAATTTCTGCTCAGAGAAGTTTAGTCTGATTTCTCTCGGAAAGTCATCTTACAATGACTGTTGATGCATGTTCGATCATCAAAGAATCCCACCCCTTTCCTGTCTAAAAATGAAAGAAATTACACTCAACTATCCGATACAAAATTTCAAGTCTTCCCATAAAATTTCCTCATATAAATTTCAGAGGGAGAACTTAACTTTCTAAGAAAGGTTTGGGGAAGAACTGGTAAAGGTGGGGAAAAACTTGTTTTACGTTGGGGGCGAACTTTCACCATAAACCCCTTAAATATCTACGAAAAAAGAATGAGGAGTTAATAATATGGATCGTAACTTACCGGTTCTTCTTCTGCGGGCAGAAAAGAAGGAGACCGTGAGCGGGCACGTCTCCCTGAGAGCAAATAACACAGATTAGATGTGAAAGTACAAGTAAAGGGTGACGACAGGAATTATTTGTTTATCACTTCGTTTAAGTTTACCCAATGTTACCTACAAAATAGCAATTTTAAACAATAAATTTTTAACACGTATTTAAGGTACAGATATCAAAATTACGCTAACTTAACAGTGTTCGACGCGAATTTTCTTTCTAATTTGCCCTTTGGGCAACCAGGTTTGTTTTTGGTTGCCCTTGTATTTGTTTGGTTGTCCAAAGGAGGTTTGAAGTAGAATGGTAATTTTACTTTATAAATTTCCGCTGTTTGTTTTTGCGTTATATTGGCATTTTATGGGAACCAGTCAGTTCCAAAGCACAATACAAAGTATGTTTAAAATCCACAAAGTCAATTTAATCAGTGTTCGACACTAACGCTTGCGCGATTTTTACGAATGATTCAACTTGCAACAAGACGCACCTTTGCTGTGTTATTTACTTCTCTGCTAAATATATACGAGTACAAACCTCGAAACATTTCCAGAAGCGTAGAAGACACAAATGTCCGAACATTACGATCACCGCCATTTCGTTTTTTGTGCCAAACCCGAACTGAAACAGACTCATTTTTGCCCAAAAATGTAGACAAGTTCGATATGAAGTAGATGAGCGTGTGTTATAAGAATGGATACTACACGTTTTCGTAAATAAATTACGTGTATATTATTAATTTTGGGGCAGAAGCAGTGCTAACGTCGTGCATCAATTCAGATAAAGTTTTGTAGTACAAAAAGTTCAGAGGATAAATCTTAGCATTAATAAACAGTGGAAAGGTACGTTCATTTTTGTTTGCAAAGTACATGAAACGTAATGCACGTTTTTGTAACATTAAGATATTATTTAGGTAAGACAGGCCTGGCCCCAGACAGATAATCCGTACTTTAATAACCGTGTAGGGCAGGAGTAAAGGCCATGTGACTTATTGTTGGGAATAGAACCCACGGCCGTCTTTTCTCGGGGATGAACGAAAAATACCGGACTAGAGAGAGCGGCGAAATCGAGCCTAAGGTGCATTTAGCTGTGCGGAAACTGGGTATTATTGTGACAAGCATTCCTTTCGCTTGGAGAAACAACATGGCGGCTACAACAAGTTAACAGGCAAATTAACACCATAAAGTACGGTTCTTCCTCTGAAGGATCCAACTCGCTCTTTTGGTCTCTTCCAGTATTTCAGATGAACACTTTTTAAAAAACTCACCTTGAAATTTACATGAAGTCACATTAAAAAGATCAGTGTGTTAAACAGTGCTGCTAAGAAATGCTGCAATCATATCAACATTTATTGTGTTTATAGTGCTGTAGATAAAACAAATGAATGTGCAGTGGCCTGAATGCAGTTGATGAGTGAGTGTGCTGCCCTAGGCGAGACATAAATTGAAAGTTTGTACCTCCTGATTAGTTAAGTGGGTAATAGCACACAGGTTATGACGTCCATCATGTAGATGGTATATTACAAATATCTAGTAGTAATTGTTAACTTGCTTTTGCCAACATTAGAAAAGTCAAATGGATTAATCAATAAAAATGATTTGTGAACCAAAAATTAGTCAACAACACCGCAGTACTTATTGTATTTTTTGACCAGTTAATTAAATACTTTTTTCATTTACTTTAGCTTAACATCCTGCACCAAAATTAATTTGTCACAAGCTGAATGAATCAAGCTCAGGGACAACCTTAAACTTAAAGAATCCTATCATCATTTAAAGGTGCAACACAAGGACAGGATTTAATATTGACTTTGCTCCTTAAAAAAGCATTTTGTAAAGCTTTGTTGCAAAACTGACAGACTCTGTCTGTAGACAAACATTTTCTGTTCACAAACCAACCCATGCATTTAATTGAAAATTAGTTAAATGCTTTCACGCATTATACATGAAAAGCCATAATTAGGTTTTTGTTTGAATAACTATATCAGCAGCTGCTTTTCATACAAAATTGATGATAAAATAATAAGCTTTGCACAGTAAAATTAACAGTGTTAAAGTAATTAAAAAACTATTATTATTATTATTATTATTATTATCCTTATCCTTGTTATTATTATTATTATTATCCTTATTATTATTATTATTATTATCATAATTATATTCAATGTCGTCATGTGAAAGTGAAGGCTTGGGATGAATGATTTTATAGAAATATTAATGAAAGTCACATGAATGAAAAGGAAAAATAACATTTAAAATATGTAATAACATTATAAGTTAAAAGTTTCATTCTAAGTCATACACCCTTCACCCTTCCAGCAATATGTTATTTTTCTGTTCTCATGAAACCAAAAGCAATTTTTTTGCTGATTTATGGTTATTTTCATCCACCTAATCAGATTTGACCATCTGTAACAGACATACAGCTAGTATGAAAGCATCAAATATGCAAAAAAGAAAAGGATCAGAAATAACAAATTGCTGAAAAGGCATTTCACAAACCTATAGCAAATGCATGTAAATTTGCATTGCAAGTAAACACTCAACATAAACGAGGTGGCTAGTGAAAGGACAGTGTCATGACTTAAACAAGCACAAAAAGACCCCCAAATAAAGTTTAATTTTTTTTTCTTCCTTTTTGGTATATCACAACTGATCCTCTATATTGGGTTCAGCTATAACAGTAATCAAAGAACATTGCTGTCTCTTCTATTTGACTTGCAATTACAATTTTGGATTCAATATTCAAAACGTTCAACTAACTTGCTGACTAGGCACGAACTGCCTGCTGAGCAATGAATTGGTTGCCAGATGCAACCAAAGAAAGAATCAGGTCTTCCTGAACTTTCAAGTCCAGAATGGCTATGGTTGGTGCTCAGTTCACAACACTTTCCCTTTTTAAAATCCAAATATCTATAGCATAACACATACCATCTTCAGAGAGTACATCCATTGTGGGAGAATCCACACCTCTGAAAAATCAAACAGAAGCCAAATCAAAATAAAGTTCAAATCGTTCTGTACCTTTTCAAGATAGTACCAACAAATAAAAACAAAAAACAGAAGGAAACAAAAAAGGAGACCTGAAGCACTGGGTATAAAGCCTGCATCTCATTTATAGCACAACTGTTTTAGTTACTTTGAGAGTAATTTTAGTAATGGGAAGATTAAAGGACTGAAATCATCATTTTTTTTATCCTACTATGCACCCATTGGGAAAATCTGAGTATTCTGATTGGTTCTTACTTGGTCCATACATTGACATATGGATCATTTGAAAATGGTCATAAACCATGTATTTTTGATCACAAAAACTGGCAAATACAAAATGCCATTCAATAAACTACTAACTAATCTCAGTTACTTAAGCTGTACTAGGAAATATTAGGCCTCAGCCATTTTTATAGAGACATTGCTGCACTTGGTCTGTACTGCCACAACCTTGGGGCAATACTGGACAGCAGGGCCCTCATACTTGTTTAGTACCGGTAAGTAGTTAATATTTTCACTGTTGCTACAAAATGAGTGAGACTAGTATTTAAGTCTGAATTTACATTTGTAAACCACTTACACAGAATCCACAGGTCCTGCCACAGATTTTCTTAATCTCATATTCATTATCTTGTTACTGATTTCTCTCTAAGCATCAAAGAAATAATATGTTAGAAAAACCATATTTTCATGTGTTCAAGGGTAGCTTCAAACATTTGCTTGGTGGTAACTACAAGACCTGTACCTTACAAACCAGAACAGAACCCTAAAAATCAACAGAACATCACTTTTAAGCAGCAATTGACCACAATTCTTATCTGTTTACCACTGTAACAACCAACAGGGGATGTTGGGAGAATACGTGAAAATATTTTAAATCATGAACCAGAGGGCAGTGATTTACAAACCTTCCAAGCAGCCATGGCCAAAATAAAGAGATTTTAAAAGAATTTCCACCAAACGATGAGGCCAAAAAGGTTCATACAAGTGAAACTACAATTATCAAACCAACAACATTCTGAAAGAGATCTATACTGAACAAATAACAGCTTGTGTAATTCTTTCACTTGTCAAAATCATGTCGAGAGACTACATAACACTTTAATTTCTTTCAGTTAAATACTCACAGGTGTTTTCATACTCTCTGATCTTCCAACCTTTGGGAAGTATGGTTTATCAAGAAACAGCTCACTTGTACTGCAAAACAAAAGCAAAACAAAGTAACCATCAACATAGCAATAAAAAAAATCAATAAAAACTTAAAATAATGCCAATTCATTATTTCAAAATATTTCCTCATTTATTTTGATAAAGCAAAATATTAAGAATCTTTAAAATGCTAACCTTTTTATCTTTGACATTCCCTCCTGAGAAACCAAATTAAAACACAAATAATAATAATAATTTATTGACTTCTAAGGCACAAATTCTATGTATATATATTCAAATGCATCATAACATAATCATTACAATACACTTAAGATAAAATAAAAATAATAATAATGATGATGATTTGAATACAAAATAACAATAAATGCCATTCATAATAAATAAGATATATAACATATAACTATTACTTGAAATATTCTATTTCAAACTTAATCAATGAATAAATAACTATAAAAACTATCAATTATAAAATGCTTTCTTAAAAAGAAACCTCTTAAGCTTCAATTTATAACTATTAACAGAAATAGATTCTCTTATATCCCTTGGTAAATTATTCCATAGCATAGGTGCCACAAACATAAATGCCCAGTCGCCAAGTGTTGCCCTAGACTTAAAACTAGGTTAACTGAGTAAGGTCTTGTTACTGGAATTCCTTAAACTTAACAATTGATTTATACGTCAGCATGCATTCATCAAGATATGAAGCACACAGGAAGTTTGGAGAGCACGAAAGATGCAAAAGAGTTGCTCGAGGCATAAGTGAGAGCAACTCTAGCTTCTTGAGTGCCCTCCAAACTTCCCAAGTGCTTCATATCTTGATGAACACACAGCTGACGTATGAACCAATTGTTTTAAAACATTTGTAGTTAATGTATAAAGGGCAGAAATTCCCCCTCCTATGCTTCAATGTGTTGTTTATTTATTTTGTTTCGGAAAAGTATTTCCCCATGCTTATCTTGTCTCAGATTGGTCAAAAACTGACAGGTGAATTCATGCGTGGAAATGAATTTAGAGTTCCGAAATGAGATAAAATCCTTGATTGTTTTGTTTTCCCTTTCTCTGGCTTCTTTCTCAGGAGTTAAAAAATCCTTTCCCAAAGAAAAAGTAGGCAGATCTTTATCAGCTTGTTTGCTTGTTGCCATGTCTAGTTTAACTTTTTTGCGGAAGTTTTTCCCATTTTTTAATGAAAAATGCTGAAGTCACTTGCGAGAAAAAAATGTTTTCACAAGGCATTTGTTTGCTGATGTCACCAGCGTGCACAATGGGAAATTGAAGCACGTTTGCACTATTAAATTTGATTGCACGAATTTGCAAGCTATGTTATAATATATCTTGACTCAGGCTTGAGTGTAATTAAAGAACTTAAATAAGACGGTGCTAAACCCTTAAAATGCAGTCAATGACCTATCAACAGTAAAACTTCTGTCTCATACCAAACCAAAGTGAAGAGTATAAGTTTCTAAGAGTTAAACCACATAGTAAAAGATTTGTCTGGAACAATTTTAAAATCAAGAGGATGGAAATTTATACTAAAAAAGTTTTTTTTCAGGAAATATTTATTTTTTTAAAATGAGCATATAATTTATTAAAACTTTTGAGCATAAAGGTCCAGTTCAACCTGAGCTTGCACAACATACATGTACCCTAGCTGTAGGTAGAACCTGTGGTGAACTAACTCTCTCCCATCAAGCAGATGCAAATGCCACAAAAAAAACATGATATCTCTGACTACATTAAACAACAGTCAAAGGTCACAGCTCCTATCTGATGTATGTACATTTCTAAACAACCACCTCCCTAACTCCCAAATGAATTTTCCTTCAAAAGATGTTATACTGTTCACTACAAAAAAAAAAATTATGTTGTTTATTAAAATGCCCACAATGTTAATCGTGACTATGTTTGAAAGTATTACTTTGAAAACTCACCTCACTAGAACCAATGAATCCTTCCCTAAAAAAAAGTTAAAATAAGGAAAAATGTAAGTTGAAGTAATTTAATTCTACCTCAGTCTATAATTTTTTACAACACCATGTCAAGAAATAACAGTGATTATAGGGGAGAATTACTCTCATTTAGTCAACCATTTCACTTTCAAACTTGCCTAGAAACAAGCACAAAAAGGGGGAAAATAATGATACCCAATCAATAAAAAAGACACCAGTTCTCCACAGAAAAACCCTTCTACCTCTACCTCTTTAAACAAAAACTAAAAATGCCAAATCAAGAAGTGTAATCAATGAAACACACTTTCCACGATTTTAGCACACAAGTCCTCAACAGAAAAAAACCTTCAAGCTAGGAATAACTTGCTGAATATCACCCCATCTTTAAACTTCTACCAAAAATTATCATCTGCTGACATTTTCCTGTTGCAATAATACTTTTGTAATTTTGAAAATTACTTCACATCCTGCTGGAGCTTACATATACAACATTGTTTCTAAAAGTGATTTAAAGCTGAAAGTAAATCCTGCAGGTTGAGTCAGTTTGCTAGACATAACGTCTCGTAGTCACGTTCGACGCACTAAAAACTACTATAAAACGAAAAGAATTGTAAAAACGTGTAAAATGGTATATAAAAAGTCACTTGTAAAAATGTAGCGGAATTCCAAATCGATTTCGATCAATTACGATCCTCATCAGTAGTACTACTGATGAGGATCGTAATTGATCGAAATCGATTTGGAATTCCGCTACATTTTTACAAGTGACTTTTTATATACCATTTTACACGTTTTTACAATTCTTTTCGTTTTATAGTAGTTTTTAGTGCGTCGAACGTGACTACGAGACGTTATGTCTAGCAAACTGACTCAATTATCGAACACGTTCCTGGCCTCGGCCCACAAAATTTCATCACAAAATCCTGCAGGACAAACTTGAAATTGCCCCATCTCATAAAAAGTTTCATTGAGCTCTTACCTGGACAGTTCATCTGCAGTCATTCTAAACCAAACAAACAAACCAATCAATAGAAAACCACAAAAGAATGAACCTGAACAAATGAGGCTTGATTCATGTACACTGGAGGACGTTACTACCTTCACAATGAACTATCACAAATATTACTACAATTGTGTTCTCACCCTCTGTCTCTGCCACCAGTGATCTGGAAAAAAGGATTTAATCAGTATGAACAGTAACTGGGTCACAGAGCAAGATAATAAAGGGAGAGAGTGGACAATAAATTACAACATTAGGCCAATCATCCTCATTAGTGATTCAATAACATACTTTCAGCAGAGAATTTTTGTTCCTGTCATGTGACTGGTATCCCCAGAAAAGTAAACACAAATCAAGTCTTCTCCACACCTTCACCCTCATGAGCTTTCTTAAAGGGACTGGTAACAAAAAAAGAGATTCTCTCCACAGAATAAGGATTGGTAACAAAAAAAAGAGATTCTCTCCACAGAATAAAGGTTTCGTTGCCTACTGTGGAGGACAGTGGCCAGTGTCTAAGTCTGTTCTGGGACTGCTTGACAACTGATTGGAAATGAAGGTAGATAATTAAGGGTTCAGTGTACCTTCGATCGAGTGAGTACTGATACTTACCGGATCTTCATCAAATGAACCACTCTTTTTCTTGTTGTACTCTACAAAATAAACGCATCAAACATAAGTCTGGATAGGCTTTCTAACAGCCACCTATTTACAGCAGCAAAAGGGTAAGAACTTGAAGAAACCCGCCATCAAACCTGACTTAAAACTGTTTCAGGAATGGAGAGGCTTGGTGAAAATGTCACAGGTGAGGAAGGCTACAAGTTTTTTTTTGTTGTTGATTCTTTTGTTTTTTTTGTATAGTTACTAATTTTAGTTTCAAAAACAACACTGCTCTAATCACCATGACAAAGTCCTATTTTAATTTACACACAGTTAATTTTCCTTGCAATGAACATAGGGAGGTAATAATGTCTGCAACTTCCTAGATAGCCAATTACTTTCATTGATACATGTACATACCTGGGTGTCCAGGGTCAGATTCATTCTCATCATCATTTTCTGGGTTCCAATTCTTCCCCCCATCTATGAAAGCAACCAAAAACAAAATAACAACAAACATTACAATGCTCAAATACAGCCATGATATAATTAGAGTGTGTTTTGAAGCTGTCTATGGGAAGAAATTGCAATCTGTGGATAGCTTTGCAAATATATTTTCTTGGGATTTATCTGCTTGACAGCATTCATTCTCCTTGTGGGTTCAGACCCTGAGCCCTCAAATTTCATCATAAAATGCCTCCATTTTCTCCATAAATAGTCCCTCTCTCCTCTTAGTAAATAATTGACCAGTCTGTAATATAGAACAAATATTGTAGAGAAGTGAAGCTTGTGGCAGTTTTAGTTTAAGCATTAACTTGGTTCTGCTTTGTCAAGAAAACTTTAAGTCACCATCTAAATGCAATCTAGCAATTTCTCCAATAACTGTAAAATATCTCACAAAATGTTACAGTTTGTTTTTGATTTATGAGTTCTTAAAAAACATTTTACTTACAAGGAGATGGGCCCAGTGTTTGACTAGTTTTCCTGATATTAGTCACAAATGATGGTGACCTGCCAGCTTGAGCAGTAGGTTTCTAAAACAAATAACACACAATAAATCACTGCTCATTAGAGCAAAATGCTGCAAAACTCATATTTCTTATAAAAATCTTTTCAAAGCAGTCTTTGTTGGATATTGATAGCCTTTGCTAGAACTGAAACAAGCATTTAAACAAACTTCCTAAAATGAAAATCACTGTTTAATACAAAACTGCATTCACCACTGGCATCTTATTTCTGCTCATCATGATAATTATGGTAGGCATAAGTTAATCAGATCCTGGCTGAAAAAGTAAGGGTTATCCATCTTGTAGATGGTGATATGCAACACACCTACAGAATTTCATTTTGAACAGTTTTACTGCAGTGGTTAAATTCTTGACTTACACAGCCAAGAATACTCCTGTGGACAATACATTAGGTTGAACATCTTGTTTACTCCACTCACCCTTTCCCTTTTTTTCTTTGTTCCTGGACATTCCTCAATTGCCTCAAAACAGTTCCCTTTATGTACATTGTATTCACAAGCTAACAGTTGATAAAAGACAAAGGCACCATTCCATAAAGAGTGATAAAAACTGTATTCAGAGGGTATGTTGAGGATCATTTTTTGAAAGAAATATGTTCTGAGTTTTCATTCAATTGAAAGGATAACTTGATGAGAATTTCTTAATATGTTTACAGAGTTTTCAATAGAAGTTGCTAGTCCATAGTTTTTACTTTTGCCAAGAAAGTTCCCAGGCCACCTGAATATATAACAGGGGCCTTGGGGGGACGTAAGTGCTAACAGTTAATCTCAGTTCATAACCAGCTTAAAAAAAATAATCAGGATTTTCCCCTCTTCCACTCAGGCATTGGAATTTCCATGGCTAATGGGATTTGATCTGTTTTCTTGCTGAGAAATTTGAAAAACTGGAGAACCATGGTTACTTTGCTCAACTTGCACTTTGAATTACACAGCATGCAATGAACAGGTGAATCTTTGTTGTTTTTTATCATCCTAAGTATAGGATTACATAGCCATGCATGCAGTCTATGTTCTTAAACTGTAACAGTTTCAATCATTGAACATACTTGAACACTGGTATCCTTGGTCTCCAGCCCCCCAAAGCAGGTTACCACAGTGATTGCAGTAAGTTGGAGTTGTATACTGTGTACTAACAAAGTGATGTCCTTTCATCTACCAAAATACAAAGTCAGTTATCAATCAAAGAACTCCCTGGAAAGTCCTGACTGGACTGTTTTTCTTAGAAAAGCTTCCTTTCAGATCTCCAATTTCAACATTTCCCTTATTTGACAACACTAGATCACCTTATTCACAAAGCTGATAACAAAGTAATAAATGACCACAATACATTAAGTAGAAACCCTAAATGTCTGTTTGAAAAATAATGCTTCTCAAGCCCCAGTAGTCAAACTGTGGACAAATACTATGGATTAACCACAGTGAAAACCACGAAAACTTACATGTAAAATTATGAAAACCGTGTACATGCAGTGATAGAGCAAGTCAGGGAAGCTAATTTGAAATCTACCCAGTAAAAATGATGAAAGATAAGAACCTAGTGGCAGAGGTACCTTTCTACAAAAGAAAACTGGCATAAAGTCTGAGACAATCATAGTTGTGCAAGCAGTACCTGCGAGTACTGCTTGCAGGATGCACATACTTCCTTTTAATTTCGGATTTTTTTTTTAGTTCAGACATGTGTGTTTCAATCTCAACAAATAAATTAGAACAATAAGAACTGAACAGTAAAAGCAGTATGTTTGGTCTATAATGCATTAAGAATACAGTCATTATCTTCCTTTGGGCACAGAAGAGTATATGATCAAAAACTTCAAGAGACAAAACCCTTCTGTTTTCTGAAAACCATGTGATCAATTGCCCTCTACCACTAGTTGTTCAAAATAACATTTTCACAACAAAAAGATCAAACTAGTCACATTCTAAAGAGGATGAAGACAATGAGTTTAGAGAGCTTAACTTATAAAATTGGCGGACACTGTTTGTTTAACTTCCACACAATACTAAATTATAAATACTAAAGAAAGCCTCAAACCACCAAACAATTCTAACCTTTTTATTTGACTTCATTTTAAATAATGGTTTGTTCTCTTTTCGAGTAAAGCTTTGATATCGTTCCAAAATGTTTGCATTGTTTCCTTGTTGCTGCAAAACAAACCAAAATTTAAAATGCACCCCATGAAAGTTAAAACAACTTGTAATAACACCTGCTACACAAAGCCAGACAAAGGAAGCCTGTAATGAAGTTAAACTAAAACAAGACTTAATAAAATGCAAGAAAGTCAGATTTCATGATCAAAGGGAAAGGTGATTTATCAAAGGCATTGCCCTAATAAGAAATTAAGCAAGTCGTGCTGCTTGCCTACCAAGATATTTACTTGCATTGGATGTCTTAATAAGGGTTGAGGTGTCCTCAGTTTTGAGGGCCATTAATCATATACAGGGAAAATAAATGGTCATTATTATTGTTATTTAAACAACAATATCCATTTGTAACACAAACCTCAATGTAGGTTACTACACATTACTTACTGCACTAACCTTCATGGTGATTCCAACCTGTCTCAGAAAGGTGGTAAGGGCTGACACCATTGCATTACTATAATTCAAACGAAGATGTAGATAAGCAATTCATAGTTTTCTATGAATTAACCTGGGTATCATTAACAATTGTTCTAAACTAATACACAGCCAACTCAATGGGTAGCATGTTCCTTTATTATTTCCATAACGGCACAATAACCAATTCTGAAATCTGATTAGTTCTTGACAAAAAATGTGGTTTCCCAGGTTCACGTTATGGGTCAGTGCTGGCATTCCTCTGTTTCCTAAAAACACTTGAAACAATACCACTGCATCTGTAAAGAGTTAACTTACTTCCTGTTGACTTGTGAAGCATCTGTACCTGTGTTCATCTCCAATTCAGCCCTTAAAAATAATCATAGCATTTCTAGGTGGGAACTGAACAACACTTGACAAAATCTGGATGGGTTACATGTAATTTAAGTTGCACTGTACTCATTGTTAGCTTAGTAACACACATCACAGATTTGTGGGTGTACTGTTCATTTTAAACAACAGGTGTCCCAAAATGCCCATACAGAATGTCTCTAACATTCTGTATGGGAAACAAATAAAACAGTGATTGAACTTACAAGATCTCCTCCAAATGAGGCATCAGAGTTTGCTCTACTACTAGCAGTTCCTTTCCTTTATCCATGTTGTCATCTGCAGTATTGGTAATAAAACCTTTCATTATACACAACATGATTTGAATGAAACAATTCTTGTATGCTTGCATCTTTTCTGACCTATGCAAAGAAATATATAACAAAACTTGACTTTGTTATGGAGTGTTACCTTCCAGGTTGTGGTCCCCAAACAGACTTCCAAGGCCAAGAGCTCGTTTATTCCTAAAGTCTTGTAACAATTCTTTTATTTCTGCTTCTGCAAAAGTCCTGTTGAACAAAACATACAAGTTTGGGAACATATGAATAGTGTTGCCTTCTTTAAAGTTATTCTGCTCTAAAGGCTAAAAGCACTGCCAGCTATTAATGCTGGTTTTGAAGTGAAAGTTACCTTGCATGTTGAAACAAATCTTTGGTAATCTCTTCTGACTTCAGACAACTCACTGAAACACATAACAGAAAAACAATTTTGATATGTACCAGTTATTGTACAAGAAAATATCTATTGCCTATCAATACGACAATTGCTGTTTATGTTACCATAATTTCCGGCCATTTACCTGCACGGCCGATTACCCACACCAGCCGATTATTGCATGCAGCAAAAAAAAAAGTCAACAGATTACCCACACTAGTGGATAACCCACACCTTAAAAGTAAAGGAAATTTGTACAAATTGCTCTGCAAATTCATGGCCACATTTTGTGAGAACGATCGTTTGGCGCCATGTTGATTTGTTGATTTCTCAAAAAAATTGTTATCTCCAGTTCTATTGGGCCTAACAAGTCCCTTAAAATGGGATAATACTTTTCAGCGGAGGCTAGTGTTAACAGGAAATTTGTTAATGATGCACCGGTTATCCTTGGTTAATTTTTGTCATCATCAAGGTTTTGTTTACACGCGTACTGATAGTAATTTGTTCGTCGCGCAACTAATGTGTGTGAAATAAACTCATATAATTTGGATATATCAACAAAGTTGAAATGGTAAATTGGCCACCGTAACGATTACAAAAGCTGACGTTTCGAGCATTAGCCCTTCGTCGAAGCGAATAGAGGAATTGTGGGTTGTGCGTGCTTTTAAAGGTGGAAAATGGAGCTACATTATTGGTGGGAACATGGCAACAAGAAAAACAAGAATAAATTAGTGGAATGAAAAGCATTTGTTGATCCCTGTGGGATTAAGGCTGCCGGTTTGAAAGATGAGCTTTTGTTCAAGATTTTTATGGCTTTCTGTGCTACCTAAGTGTAAGGAAAGACCGCAGATTGCCATATGTTGCTTAGAATGATTAGGTAAATTAAAATGCCTAGCAACTGGTTTCGACGTGGAAAGGAATGACAAGGACACATCAAAACCAGTTGCTAGGCATTTTAATTTACCTAATCATTCTAAGCAACATACCGCAATCTGCGGTCTTTCCTTACACTTAGGTAGCACGGAAAGCCATAAAAATCTTGAACAAAAGATCATCTTTCAAACCGGCAGTCTAAATCCCACAGGGATCAACGAACGCTTTTCATTCCATTAATTTATTCTTGTTTTTCTCGTTGCCATGTTCCCACCAATAACGTAGCTCCATTTTCCACCTTTAAAAGCACGCACAACCCACAATTCCTCTATTCGCTCTGACGAAGGGCTAATGCTCGAAACGTCAGCTTTTGTAATCGTTACGGTGGCCAATTTACCATTTCAACTTTGTTGATATATTCAAATTATTTCGTTACCCCCACCGACGCAGCCCCAAACAGTTTCTTTCGAAACTATCAGCCTTTATTCATTTGAAATAAACTCAAGTCAGTATCATGTATTCGTGCCACTTTGTGGCACTTTTAATACAATAAAATTCATCTGAGAGGTGGAAACGCAGGTAGGTGAGATTTTTTTTCAATTCACCTGCCAGTAGATTTCAAAATTGTCACATAACCTGCACCTCCCTATTACCCGCAGTGGTGCGTGTTTAAGGCAAAATCAACAGATTACCCGTGGGTAAACGGCCGGAAATTATGGTAGTAGAGAAAAATAACATAACAGTGCACAATCAGAAAAAAGGGAAGGATTACCCTTACCAACTGGTTCAATGACTGTCTCCTTATCCATGTTGTCAACCTTCAGAGGCTGAAATAAAGCAATAAATTCAAATTTGAATATAGTGTCCTCATTGGACCTAACAATAGTGATAGCAACGATATGTCTGGTTATGATATAGAATTCAAAGAGGGAGGTCAAACTCTACATACTGCTCGCTCATCCAGGAAAGTGGAATAAATCTCATAGGCCCATTTCTTCATTTCTTTTAGAGTTCCTTCTCTGTAGGTATCTGTCACCATCCAAAAGAACTAAACAAGAACAAAATTCTCAGTTAATAATAACATCTACATTTGAACTTGTGACCCACTGCCAAATGGAAGACCTGTTGATACACAATTGAGGTCACAGTAAGCTGCTTATGTCAGCAATTTAAGTTCAGCTGTGAAAACTGAATATAATTAATTTTATTATACATTGTAGTCACCATCTGTCTTCTCATTGGCTAAATGCCCACGGTTAATTTTGGGAAACAGTGCAACCTACAGATTATTGACTACTCTGTACCTACAGCTTAGTGAATAATCTGTAGGTTGCACACACAATGCATGATTTCCAGTGGGGCAATGTCAAGTTCATGGACAGCAAAGTAAGAATGGATGGATTCTCAATTTGCTTCATCAACCCAGTGAGAAATTGAGAAATTACTTGAAGATAAAGATTTGGAAAATACTAAAATGTATAATAAAACAATTATTGGATGAGGTTTTTGTGATATCGAGAATAATCAAGGTCTCGGTTAGTGTTATCAGCCTCAGCCTTCGGCTTTGGCTGATAACACTTACCTCGACCTTGATTATTCCCGATATCACAAAAACCTCATCCAATAATTGTTTAATAACGAGTGCATGATACCTACATGTGTGCCAACATGATGACAATAATACACAAGATAAAAAAGGCTGGTCTCTTTTGAGACATGTTTAACCATTGCTAAGCTCAACATTAAAGAAGAGATTATTGACCACCCAGAAGCACATGCATACCCTGTAAATGAGCCTTAAAATTTCTGCACTCACCAGACCACTTGGATCACTGTTTGAGATAAGGTAGTGAAGGAAAACTGCCATATGAGCTGGAATTAAAAAGGCAAAATCACGTTTAGTATGACCCCAATCATACTTGTCAAATCATATCAAAAAAGTCTCATTACTGAAGTATTTTAAAACAACCAATTAGATTTTGCAACTTCCTTCAGAAAGGGGTCATGTTCATAAGAACACCACTTCCACTTTACCCTATTCCCTCTTTGCCTCCCCTGCACATGACGAAATATATATGATAACCCTACCCCACAAAAAAAAGAGAAAAATTTCCATTGAGCAGTAGAGTGAGTGAGAGACCTCAAGCCTCTTAACCTTTATTTAAAGCAAAAACTTATCATGGTTTGTCAGCACTAAATAGTAAGGAGTACTGCTACTCCTCCAGAGTAGACCTTCCTTGTCTAGAAGTGGTCTTTGTAACCCCCAATTTCTTTGATTATGTTACTGTTTATCAGTGTTTTATACCTGGTTTATTTTTAAGCACTTCTAGATCATTAAATGGCCCATGGTCATCTATCTGTTAATAAAAAAAAAATGGTTTCCAGAATCTTTAGTAATTAGTCAGGACTGCTAAACAGCACTTAACAACTGTTTCATTTTGACTGCCCGAGAAAAAGACATTAAGTAGGCAAATTCAAAGCAAGAAAATTGGACCACACCAGATGCACGAAGTTTATACATCTTACCTTCTCGTCATCTGAAGCAAACTCTTCGTCCTCCATTGACATGATTGGATCATTCTGTGGGTCAATACTTTTGCTGCTTTCAGTGGTGTTATATGATGATTCTTCATCTCCATCAACATATATATCACCAGCATCATTGGGTATTTTTTTCTCTAATGATTCTGTGAATGTCGGTGTTGGTGGTGGTGAGTTGCTGCTGCTGCTACTGCTTTTACTGCTGACATTGTCTACTAGTATTCCTTTGCTATCATGCCCTACTGGCTTCCATGCTTTTGGAAGGGATGCAGTCTACACAGAATGAGTGAGAGACAACATTCAAGTTAAATGAGTGTGTGTTTTTTCAAGGGATTTTTCAGAGATGACTCTACTTTGCCTTGATGTTTCTCAACTCTGCTAATTGTTACCTTGAACAGTAAAAGTTGTAGTTTAGAGTCATACTCACCATGATGACAACCCCTAGAGTCACAAAACTTTAGTAGGGCACTTTTTTAGAGAGAAATAATATTCAAATAATGACTGTTTCTCACTCAAACACCTTGCGAGGTCACTCCTATTTCTGCTTCACCCACTGACAAAATGATGAAAAATTTTTGCATTCTTCACATTCTTTGAAAGGATATACATTTTCACTCAACCAATGCCAAAACAGTTCACACACTGCCCAAGTCATACGAGCAGCTCCTTAAATTGATTTAAAGTGCTACTGCGACGAAATGTTTGCATTTTATTTTCCCAATTTTCTTGTGTTAACTTCACATTTAGACCCTAAACTATAAGAATTAGCGTAAGTTTCTCAAATTTGACAACGTTATGCCTTAAAAATAGGGCCGTGAAGACATTAAAAATTCTCCTGCCATTGCTCAAATAACACACTGGAGAGCCCACAAAAATAACTACTAACAGCGGTTTTAGTTGTGATGTCATTGACTCACTTCGACAACGTCGCAAAAGCATGCCTTTACAAGAAATATGCAAAAGAAAGCTGGGGAACAATTCTTTCGAATTTTATTCCTTCTTTCCTGCAGAACCAGAGAAACAACTCTCTCTCGGCATACCAAATTAGCCACATTTGTTGAGTCATTGACATTGCTTCCGTTCTCGACCCAGTTTCTTCTTCTTCGCGTGGAGTTCTGTAGTTTGAAGAATGGCGGCCGTTTAGATCACGAATCTACAGGGAAAATAATATTACTTCTCGATGGAGTTTTGCCTTAAGATTTGGCAAATTTGTTACTTAGGGTAAGTACTTTCAACCTCTGAGGAGAAAAGAAAAGGTGCATTTTTGGTCGCAGTAGCACTTTAACTGACATACAAGTCACTTCAACATTAACAAACATCAAGTGAACAGAATTCCCTTCAGATGCCAGGAGACCTTAGAGTGTACATTTTCCCAAGTAAGATCCCATTTGAAAAAAAATAACCTTAATTCACCAAAGTGTATAGTCAACAAAAAAGTCTGGGCAACTACAAAAAAAAATTCCCTTTACCAGAGGATTTTTGTGTGCCTTGGTGGCTGGATAACCAGGCTTCCATGACAGTCCAGATCCATCATCAAAACTCTTTTTCTTGCTATTACTTCTTACAGGTAAAGATTTGTCAGAGGAGCTTCCATTTATAGTGGGACAAAAGAAAGATTCTGGACTGGAGTGTTGTCTCACATGAGTTGGACCCTCAGGAAGCTGTATAAACATAGGAGAGTTTATAAGCAAAGCAAAGTAGACTGTACATAGACAAGTGTGAGACATGCTGCTGTTAATTTTAAGAATGGCTTAGTAATTAGCAAGGGTTAAAAAATACTTACTGAAAGCTTCTTATGCCTTTTTTTTCCAGGATAAGTACCTGAACCTATACCACTAAGAGGCTACAGATTAATGTAACAGTATTGTTAGAAGGTCATGTTAACAAGTTAGTTCTAGGAAGACATAGTCATTATCATGCATATCAAGATAACTAACCATCACTATCATTACCAACCCTGTCATATTGTCATTTACCGTCACTGTCATTACAATTCTCTCAGAACTCCTATTAAAAATGTTCAATGATTCAATCAGGAAAATTAAAGAAAATTTCATCCCAGTTTAAGCCCTTGATAACCAGATTCTTCTCAATGGAAGACAAAGGGTCCTTCCTCACACCCACACCAATCATGCCAATTATTCCCAACACCAAACTATTCTTGAGTCTGCTACAGTATTTGTACTTATAATTTCAATATATCAACAAAGTTGAAATGGTAAATTGGCCACCGTTACGATTATAAAAGCTGACGTTTCGAGCGTTAGCCCTTCGTCGGTATTTGTACTTATAATGTAATATTGAATATTCAACTTAACATACTAAACATGCTACTGGGACAAATCCTGTCTGTATCATTGTGGTACATCAAGCTAATGTGCCTCTTTCTATTCTTCCCTATTTAATATGCAAGATGAAACATGCCCTATAAACAAACTTAGTGGCATGTTACCACCTTCACTAATTGTCTGAGAAGGGGCATGTAAATAACAATAACTTAAAGTAATAAACCATCTCAAAAAGGTTAAAGTTAACATACCATAAGTTGATCTCCTTTCTGAGGGATCTTTCTCATAGGAGGCTGGGATGGAGAAGAAGGAACCTCTCTACTGTCACTGATGCCAGGAGAAATGACAGCTGGCGGATAGTTGTCATACAGTGCATTTGGATCATGATCTTGTGGAGGACTGGTGTTGCCCACAGCTGATAATGAATTACACCTGGCTGGAAATCGGTTTACTTGCTGCCATGTTGGAGAGACAGTTTTACCAGGAGGAGCTGAAAAGGGTCCATTATTACTTGAAACTGGCAAACGCTACAGAAAACAACATGAACATTCTCACACAAAATACTGCATTTTAGTAAACTTTCGGTATGATAACTGAATACTTATTTGCAAAGTGGGAGAGCCAAACAAGTAATACTTGGCTTTTAGTGATAATGTCCTTGCATCATGCCTGAAAACCAAACATTTTTCTGTCCTACCCAACCAAACTCAGTCAATGAGCACTTTATAAAATGCCAGTCTCCTTTCCATAATTCTTCTTTTTATCCTTTAGTTCACATCATGCAAGGCCTCTAAGCTTTTTCTGGCTCTGTTCACTCCATTGTGCACATGCGATCAAATGGGTTGTGAGATGCAAATAATTACAAACTACCACTGTGGCACAGAAACTTAATCTTGGTAAATGGACAAGGATTAAAACAAATCCAAGGCTAACAGAAGGAAGTAACCAATGGCATGTGACAAAAAAAACCAAACAATGTTAGGGACAGTTTACACAATAAGCATTGTTCCTCACTTATATGTGACCTTCTTTGGGAAAACGTACACTAACAATATTCCGTTAAACGTTAGAAAACTAACAGACAGCTAACGGATAGCTAACGGCTTTACAGACGTTCTAATGGTTTGTCCTAACGCTCAAACGATTTGCCCCAACACTCTAACGGTTTGTCCTAATGCTCAAACGATTTGTCCTAACGCTCTACCGGTTTCTCCTAACGCTCTAATGGTTATTCCAAACATTCTAACGCTTTGTCCCTACGTCTTAATGGTTTGTCCTGATGCACTTACAGTTGGTCCGCCTGTTTCACTTTGCTCCTTATGGTTCACCCAAATGGTGCAAGTGGTCGATCGAAAAAAGTACAGAGCAAGGAAGTGTAAAACGATGTTGCAAAGTCTTTTTGAAAACAGCTAACTGGCTGAAGGCTTTTAACACCAAAAGAGTCCGCTTTGATGATTGTGAAAATCACCAATGATCAGGTGAATCGAGTCTTCTTCAGACGGGCAAATCGACGTTGGGCAAAACAACTGCAATGGACGTCCGCGCTGGTCTTCTTTTTGCAGTCCTTCTTCCTTTTCCTTAGAGCACTGTATAATTCTAGAGACTGTACTTTTTGCAACAACAATGATTTCTGTGCTGAGAATTCTGAAAATTTCAGTACGTGATCTGCCAGCATTTGCCAAACAGAGTATCAGGCGACTGCGAACATATTCACCATACAAGTTTCTACTTCATTAAATCGGGGTATAATTTTATGTTATATTACGTTTGGGATCCTCAATTGCGTTCATTATAACAAGAATTTCGTTATATATCGAGTTTCTTTTAATCGAAGTTCTATTCCATACAATTTACTGAAACTTTCGCCTGGCTGAAGAATATTGTTCGGTATACCGACGAGTTTTAAATCAAGAATTTTGAAAGCTCGGCATTTTTTTATATTGGAATTTATCCGTTACCAGGGTAACAACCCTGCGGCAGCCTGGAGCCAAAAATGAAAACACGGCAAACGGAGCGTGGATAATTTTTTAATCTCTTCCACGAAAATAAAATAATGGTGTTTAACTTCGACAGATCTGAAGGCCATGAGCACACCAGATATCAAGAATTTTCATCAACATGGCTCGGCAAGGTATTAATGTTCCCTAGCTGAATCCTGCATTGAACTTTTTAGTCAGTTCATGCGACATTCTGTATAACACGAGGGTAAGAGAGGAAAAAATCGTTTATACATCAGCTTACCCTATATACATACGACTCATGCTCCAACAGGTAAAGATCAGGATACTAACAGATTTAATAATGTCACTCACAGATACCACTAACAGACTGCAAAACTCCTCTAACGGATAGAGCTAACATTCTAGCGGATACAACTAATGTTCTAACGAATTCAACTAACGCTCTAACGAATTCCACTAACGCTCTAACAGATTCCACTAACAGTCTAATGAATTCAACTTACGCTCTAACGAATTCAACTAACACTCTAATGGTTACGGATTAGATGCTAATGAATTAACTAATGCCTCTAACGGTTTTCGTTTACTTATCTAACGGATGACTAACGGATAGCTAATGGTCTAGACCGTCTAACGGACTATCGATAGTGTACGTTTTCTCAAAGAAGGTCACATATACTGGTACACTGTACAATAACAAGTCTTCATCCCAAACTTAACACATAATACTTAAGTTAAAATATTTAATTGAAGTCATTATTTTCAAAAATTCTTGATGTGTAAATTGTCTCATGCAAGGTACCACTGCAAAACTAAAATTTTTACCATTTTTAACCATCTTGCTACTTTTTAGCATTTTAGTATGTGACATAAGATAAGTAACATTTACCTTGTGAAGAAATAAATACTATGACTACTACCATATTTATCCATGTATAAGTCGACCCTTTAAGACTGAAAAATCAGCCCAAAAAATCACCCTCGACTGATACACGGATCATAGACAAAGACCTGACCCAATCAATCCAAGAAATTAGCATAACAATTGCCCACAGTCCATTAGGAAAACCGAGTTCACAAAACCAGTTCTAATTGTGTTCAAGTTTCGTCAGTTTTCAGCCCGTTCTACATCAATGAAAAAGTTTGAAATAATAAATTTTACATGGGTTAAACAGAAACCTAGTAGGGCTGATTTCTATTGAATCTTCTAATCTACAGAGCAGACATTTTCTTTACAGCTTCGCTGCTGTTTTCGGTGCTGAATTCTTGTTTTCATCGAATGATTACAGTAGCTTAGTGACCTAGCAAATGCTGTTTTTTCACAGTCTTGTTTGTTACACATGTGGACCAATTATGTTATTGTGTAGTTTCCAAGATGGCAGTGTTTTCATTAAGTGGATCCTTCGAGGCTCTTTGGTGTTCCTTCAGTCTACTAAATCTCCTTTCAAAAGGTTATTTAAATGCATGAAGATTTCATTTTCAAAGCGATTTACAAAATATGGTAAATTACTTCTCTAGAAAATCGAAGTGCTTGTCTTTGCTTAAATCATGAATCATGGTGATGTAAACAACTGCTACTAAACCTCACAGCACACAGTTACATTTTGCTCTACAGTTTTTTTTTTTTAATTCACCATGATTTCAATACATTCTCAGAAATAAGAGATCAGCCATTTGGGAAATTTCTACCGGTCTGAATTTTTCTTTACTAGACATGATGAAAAATCCGATTTTTGACCTTGAAAATGGGGGGTCAACTTATACACTGATAAATATGGTAATAAAATTGTACACACTCCCTGGGTTTCCACTTCTTGCTAGTGTTTTTTATTTTTTCTGAATACCCTCCACAGTTATGCCACCATTTCACTCTTTTAAAGTAAAAAGAATCAATTATGAAAAAAAGAAAAACCTGTGCATTGAGCTCTGCTTCAAATGCTTTGATTCGTGTTGTTGATTCTGCAAGCTAAAAAAAGAGAATAATGAACATTTGGTAAGAGGCTGGAAAAATCAATCAATAAAAAAGATCATTACATTACTTCTAATTGGAAGTGAAAGACCCACTACCATCATTTCAAAGGTAGCTCTTTCAAATATTACATACCTCTCTTTGAAGGTTTTCTGTTGGTCTTCTTTTATACTCCTCCAATGTTTTCTTTAAAGGAAACATTGATAAAAAGTCAGGTAATGAGAAGCAACTTTGCACGTGTAAGAAATTGAAAACAGCATGAAGTATATGAGTATGGTTCAAGAAATTTCATAGTTACGCCATAATACTGCCTCTCTTGATCAAGCACTCTCTGAAGAGTCACTGTTCTCTCATCCATTACTGGGTCTCTGGGTACCTGCTTCTTGCATAAAAAAATCCCAAATTACTGCAATTACATACAATGTAACATGCCACTAAGGTGTAGCATTGTCCCTTTGAAACTTGATTCTTGATACTCAATTTTTTAAATCTTTAAAGATCCTGATTCACGTCAAATTTTAAGACATTCAAGGACAATCAAGCAACTATTAAGGGTCTTTTGAGAAACAAGGAATTTTCATGCAATTTCTTTACAATGGTGGGAAAAAGGTTCAGTAAGTTCATATTTTCTTTAATGCTGAACATCAGTGTTTAGTAACACTGAGTACAAGTCTTGTTCAGCACCAGCAGTTTGCATCAGGGTTTGTCACGTCACATCTGAGTTCTTCCCTGATTTGTTAACCAGTGCACCCATTTTGCTGTGATAGTCAGTTTTGTCCAAAGCAACATTGTCAGCCAGTTGTGAAATAACCTTCTTGATATTCTTCAGACATCTCAGCATTTCCACAGCTTGACTTACAATAAATATTTAGCACTGAGACCAATGAAAAACAACACAAATTTTCCCTTCATGCCTAATCATCCTTTTTTAATCCTTATGGTGATAGAACACATATAATACATGTAAACTTACTGGTAACTGTGGTGGTCTCTCAAGCTGTCTGTCAACTGGAAAACAAAAAATGATAGAAAATCTTTATAAGTAATACCCAAATAATATGGGTGTATTTTTCAGGACTGAAAAAGTACCTGAAAGTACCAGAGAGGTACCAGAAGAGTGACACTTGCCACTTTAGTGATTCACACAGGAAGAAAGTCTTGCCTCATCACCAACTCGAGAAGGCTGCTATTTAATTTTAAGGAGTAAACATTACTGTACCTTGAGCATGTGAGGGTGGTTTTCCTAAAAGGGTCAGTGCCACATAGGAACCAGCTGAAGTGAAACAAAACATCTTTACTGTTCAGCTCTATAAAGTAGATGGATTTTTCCAGTGTCACAGGGCCTACTAATCTTTTGGGATCAATCCAAAGCTTGCCTTGCCCCCCCTACCCCCCCTCTCAATTGGTCCAGAGGTGTGCTTCCCAGAAAATGTTAACATTCCCCAATAACAACGATGCATTTTGTTGCATTTTGGAGAAAAAACTACCATGCTTCAGTTGCAAAAAGAGCTCCCATTCCTTTTGACAACGGAATCATAATTTGATGCCTTTATAGACAGATAAATTAGTTTCCAAATGTAAATACATGATCTTTTATTTTTTAAATCACTTCATTTTGCTAGTTGAAATACATTTCATCTTTAGAAAGATGCATGAGGAAAATACAGGATAGTGCCTTATTCTAAGTTGAGATTAGAAAGCAGCTGGACAAAGTAGTCTTTGCAACCCCTCAATTTCCCAGCACCCAGCCCTTTATAAACCCTCTTGCATGCCTGGGTCAATCAATACTCCTAATCGAAAACTAAAAAGCGAATGACAACAATTTAAGTCTAGACTTCATACTCAAAGTAGTAGGCAAGAAAGATTCAGTAGGACAATAAATTTAAATAGCAAAAAGTCTAAACTGGCACAATGCATGTCAAATAGCACTTACATTTAATCAAGTTGACAACCTCAATGTGATTGAACTCTCTGACATCAGTTCCATTCACCTTGTGGATAGAAAATAAATAAATTCCAGTTAGCTGTACAACAGCTGTCACATGAACTCTGCTTACATTCAAACATCCAACTCAAGATGTAAACTACCCATTTTGTAGTTTGCTCAGTGCACAAATAAAACATCTTTCTATGCATAAAACATTTCTACTTGTACAGGTAAAGGCAGATGCTGCACCTTGCTTTGTCTCAAAGGGTGCATGGTAACCTTGACAAAGCTCTACTTTTATAATAATTACAAGGTGCCTGAAGGCTCTTCCTATAATTTTATGTTTTCATGAAAAGGAGGTTAAACAATTGGGCCACGTTGTTCAAAAGTAGGTTAAGATAACCCAGAGTAAGTGTGAAATTTGATTTCAGATCTGAAAGCTTTAAAAGACAATTCAGTTTAATTACATTTGTCTACAATTTGATGATTGAATGCTCTAAAAAGAATTGGGACAATTATCCCAAAATGGCTTTTGAACAGAAAATTACAGAAACCTGGATTAAAATTTAATCCTGGATTAGCACTAACAGCCTTTGGGCCCTGGCTTTCATGCAACAGTTGCCCAAGGTAGCTGAGCTCTGCTAGAGCATAACCCTGTACAAAAAGAAGTATCTGAGAATTATATTCTGGGAGAAAAGGATCTTTTTCAGTCATTGCCTCTACAATTTTGATCTTGTTTGCACATTAGCATACAAATATAGTTTTCCTGCACCTTGACAATCTTGTCACCAACTTGTACACCTGTCCGGTGAGCTGCTCCACCTGTAAAACAAAATGGGTGATCAAAGAAGCAGTCATTACTTTAGGTCAAAATCTTGGGCTCAGTCTACAGTCCCTTCTGTGAGTGCCTCATTCATGGAGCTCCAACAGTGCATCAGCATCACTCTAAAAGTTCCCTGCAGTGCTCTAACAGCATTTTCCCCCTGATTTTCTTTTTACTTGTGTGACAGACTTTGTCAAAAAGAAGGGACTGCTTATTGTCTACTTACATGTGGGATATTTCTTCAACACAAAGGAGATACACTATAAACTTGTGCTATTCACTCATTCAGTAGCACCAATAAATCCTTGCATTACACATTGTTAATTTCATATACATATAAGAGACAGAATTGTCATAAAAAAGAAGTTGTTTATGACTAATAAACACAAGTTGAATCATCACATTTGAAAGAGTTACTCAAAGAAAAGAACACAATTGCTGCAGATGTGAAGTGACAGTCACTGCAATGGTACTGGTACATACCTTCCTTTACAGACTGCACATAAACTGGATTGTCCCCTGTCACAGTCAGTCCATAGCCTTTTTCATCACGTTGAATGATGACACAGTGTTGGATCAAGTGTTGACCTGTGAGATAGAGAAAAAATTAAAGTGCTGCTGTTTCAAAGTTTGGTAAGCTAGTTACCTTCAGCTGCCATTGAATTCAGAGCTACTATACTTTTTATTTTTTAACTTTTCCCTCACAAAAACTGAAAACAAAATCAAAATCCAATTTTGGCTTCCATCACAAAATCACTTTTCAACAACCTTATAAAAATTCTTACTGCACACTCATGTAAAGCTTCTAGAGTCTCCCTATTAACCTCTTACACCAACCCTTGACCAATGTACAATACTCTAATATTGGCCTTATTGTAGATATGAAAATGGTAGCAGTTCTAAAATGTAGTTATAAAATGGCACACGCCCCTGACAGACTGACCTGCCTACCAGCCTTAGAAATAATGGCTGCAACACATTTGGCCAGCTGAGGTCTTAATCAAAGATGACAGCCAGAAACTTAAACTCAGGGAGTGATTAAGAAATTATTATCACCTTACCCACTGAACACAATGCAAATGTATAGAGGCTAATGTATACAAAATAAACAAATGTTTTCCTTGATACAATTCATTCAAAAGTTAAAATAAATTAAAATAGAGCCATTCCATTGAGGGGACAAATTTGTTTTAACAAGGTAGTTATTTCAACCAGCAATAAATATACAATCAAAGAACTCTGCCTTGGAAAACATTCCAGGCAAAATCATCTAGATAAACATGCTGTTACAAATAATAAAACAAGAACCATTTCATAGAATTTAGAAAAAAGATAACAAGTCCTTAAAAGACAGTAGTCTCCCTAACCAAATAAATTCAAACTTTTCACCGGTTCCCTTCAATCAAACTTGTGTTTTAGTTGATGAATAACAATAGTGTTATCCAGATTGTCCCAAACAAATTTATATTTGCAGATCCTCAAATACAAGAGGACAGATAATATTAATCAAGTGTCCAAATCATGCACTAAACTGATCGAGGGTAGAAAATTTTGCAATGTGACTTCTAAAAGGAACACAAAAATCTCATTCAAAGTTTTCACATCAACATTTCCAAATTCTGGCATAAAATTAGCAGTTACCTGCAGGTACCATCAATCATCCTATTTGAGATACTTAAAGATTCATATCCAGGTTTGAAAGCAAACTATCAACAGAAATTCACATTAATACTAAAACCAGTCAGGTGGTTAAACTTTAAAAAATCAACAAAGGGACAAATTGTGTAAATACTGTATACCAAAATGTGTTTCAGGGTCATATTGGCCTGTCATTACCATGGAAACACAAAGAACAAGAATTCCTATTTTCCACCAAATCCCATTCACATCCCATCCTCATGCAATGACTACAGTTTGAAATTCTCTGTGAGATGAAGTTAAGTTATTACTAAGAATTTTCCTAGAATCAACTGATAACATAAATAACCTGGCAGTAAATATATGACATTTGTTCAGTCGTTTACTTGATACAAATAGCTGGGGAGGGATAAATGTTACATTGATCATGTTGAATGAGCAGTGAAATGAGCAATACGAAGACAATCGATAAATTGGTTCCAAAGACAAAGCTAGGTGATAAAAACACTTATTGAGAGCATGAGTGTTCATTGTGTTCCTCCAAATAACCACTTTGCCGATTAGAAGGAGGCAAGATATTAAAAAATTGATAGCAATGCGTCTGTTCGGACATTATACAATACGAAATGAGAAAACGACTCGAAAACATAGTGTAAATATTCTTTAACTGATGACAGGTACGTTATTATGGAACTGGGAAGGGGAGTTGAAACAAATTTTGGCGAACCTTTCGCAGCGGCGTAAAATGATCGTCTGAATAGTTAATCTTATCATTGAGGATCATATCGAGGGCAGTCTAAACAAAAAGCAGCGAGAAAATGTGAGGCGTAGAAAAACTATTGAAATTAAGCAAGAAAAGCCGAAGAGATCGTGAAAACAACCAGTGCCGATAATCCTTGTCATGGGAGAACGTCTGAAAAATTGATGGATTGAAAGAATATCTGTTAAGATCGAACACTACTTCACACGGAGAAAGTGTTTTGATCTCTACCTAGTAGGTTGACTTCTACAACGAAATGTAACTCACCTTCTTCGTTTTCGGAGAGGTCCATCATAAGCAACAAAGTCAGCCTTGACGGTAGGTCACCCTACAAAGCGAAACACAAATGCTCAATGATTTATAAAATGACCATAAATATAGCCACCAGTGATTAAACTTCCCTCGCAAGCCACTGAAAAAGTTCGTGGAGACGAGAGAGCAAAACAGACCCCACTTTTCACATAATCAAGAAATTCCAAACCCTGCATGCTATTCAGCTTTTAACACAAGTGGATACGTACATTTATAAAATTCTATTTCATTCGAGCTGTGTTCGTAAACGGAATATAATTCACCCGAAACACGAGAAAGGCCCCGCTAATACTGAATATATATTTCCTTCGCTACGGTCTAAGGTAATTTGTTAGTAAATGAAATGCTATTGCACTGTGTCAACCACTACTCGCACAAAATAAACCGGCACCTAACCTTTCTGCACAATCAGCTTGAAGCGATAAACAACGAAATAAATGGCAATCATTCTTTCACAGCCAATACATCGATTTACTGCGTGGAAGATCACGCAAAGTGTTTCAAATTTTCTTCAGCGTTCCGCCAGTGAATGGTAAAAAAAAAAATACACCTCCGTCGAACACTTGAATTCTTTGAATGTACAACCTTCAATGTTTCAACGTAAGATCTCGGTATCCGGAGGAAATCTGTCTCGTTTCGAAATAATAATCGCGCCTTCAGACTGAACAATGTCCTCCAACTCTTTCGGAAAAGAGGACGATTCGGTCCTGTACACTCTGGCGTAATATGCGGTCGAGGAAAAATGATGGAGCAAAACAAATCTCCTAATTTTCCAGCCCTCTTGCAACAACCAATATGGCGCTCGGATATTGTCGAGTAAAGTGCCCCTGATAAACACAAAGCAACTGAGACACCCCGCAGGTCCCGTTTCTATTTTTGTGCCCGTGTGATCCCTAGTTTGTTATCCCGAGTAACGCAAACGTAATTTAAGATTAATTTGCATATTGAGGCAAACATGAAAAGCCAGATCAAATGAACAAGTTACGTGCAGCGGCCTAAAGAACCAGGGAAAGGTAAATTATAAAAAGCATCTCTCGACTGGGGGGTAAATTCTGATATTAGCCGATGGTCAAAATTCCGTCATGTACAAAGTTGCTGCCCCATGCCAACTGGCAACGTATTCTGAAAGAAGCGTCGAAATTTCAGATGAATATCTTTTTCTTTGAAGTTCGCGTTTTCATTTTTATCAAAGAAACAAATTGGGATGTTTTTTGTTTTCTCTTAAAGTTATAACATCTCGCGAGCACGCCTACATCACGGTCCGCCTACATGCCACTTGTAAGAAAAAAGGAATGTTAAATCCGGAGGTGTTTTTGTCAACTCACTTCCTTAAGTCCCAAAGAATTTCCACACCAAGAGGTTACGAATAGTTTATTTTTTCTGGTGTGTGTCAATTTTACTGGGTAGTGTTCGAACAAAGCATAAAGTAGTCAGACTTCTAGGGAACATCCTTGTCCCCTTGGTTTCTCCTTGCTGCCTGACTAGACTCCTTCCAAGAAATCTGCTGCTATTTTGAAGCCTTGTTTTTGTTTTGTTTTGTTTTGTTTTGTTTTTTCACCCGCATAAAGAAAAAACCGAATTCTAACTATATTTCCCTATAAAATGATCGGGAACCTACTAAAAACCAATTCTGTTATCTGACCTACCAAGGAAGACACTCATAAGAATAAGCTTATGTACCTGATAGGCTATTTCGAAAAAAAGACATAAACATCCTGGTTACATCTAGAAGATTATGTGTTGGAATGTAACCAGGATATGAAATTTTTTCTCCTGTTTTCACAACTTTGCTGTGTATGTCATGTCGTCATATTTGGCATGATACCTGATCCGCGTAGGACGATGCAAAAGCTAAAGGGCGGGTTCAACATTACCATGTCATAAGATGGGAATCTGTAGCCACGTAATAAGGAAATAATTTTTGTTATTGTTATCATTTAAACATATTTGTCACTGTTTTTCCCAAAAGCAATTAGGTTTATCATGAGGGCCTATAAATTTGAAATCATTTCTAGTGGCTCTGTAAGAACACACCCACTCAAACGACACATGCATAAACAAATTACCACGACGAAGAGTTAAATTTAACAGCCAAATATATATTATATTAAAAAAAAAAAAACAATCAAACAGTGAACACCGAAAAGCGATTATCCGTGATTAGTTATGTAATTCTGTTGCCTCATAACCAGACCTTACACAGCCAAGCGGTTGTAAGGTTCAGTTACAATTACACGGTAGGATCTGGGCACGAGATTAATTATTAAAACTTTACATTTCGCGAAAAATAGCGCACTTGACATCGTAAGTGTAATACTCCGGTAGATCGGCCTAACCTTGTAAGAGCTGACTCTTAATTCACTGATGCAAACTGATTTGAAAACTCAGTGCAGCTGATCATAAGTCTCTAATCAAAATCGAGGGTAGCAGCTATAAATAAGACTGTTTGAAGAAAAGTAACAACCAAACGCGTTAAGGTAGGTCTAAATAAAGGCTCTCAAATAAAAAAAAAATAATAATTAGCAAGGCTGTTGAGATTATTTATGCCTTAAACAAGGTGGTGTCACCATATTCGACATCGTAATAACCTTTCATTCTTTATCGCAATCTTTAATACTTTTGTCTTGAAATAAATTTGAAGGGCCATCACGGTTCACTCTGAGCAACTCCTTGTATCTTCATCATAATCTTCAACAAAACATTGCCATCTTATTCTTACCATGACAGATCGGGGAAACTGAGGTCCTCAGCTCGGAGTTGACAGTGAATTAGGGAAAACTGGTCTCAGCAGTATTAACAGAAGACTGAAGGCGATTATAGAAGAGCTTGACCGGCTGGGGAAATCGCTCACATAGCCAGCCACATACGCTTTGGTGATACCTAGAATCTAATTGAACTTACAGGTTTTAGTACTAAGCTTTTCATCTTAAAAATACAACTCCATTTTCCGCATTCCACTGGTTCGTTTCAGATCACGCATCGAAAGTTAATCAAGTATGTGTATTATCTGTTCATCAAATGTAAGATATCCTATGTCGTATCCTCTTTCTGAGTATTTTTGATAGCCATCGCATTATCTAATCGGTCCTGTCCGACTACAAGGAATAGTCTCACGTTTATATAAACAGACCCACTCAAAGGCACGTGCTAGTGACTTATATCGGGCGATAATGTGACGAGCCAAACAGGCACGGCTGCGCGTAGACTGCCCAAAGCGTGATGACATGACAAAGTTAAAATAGATTACTAGATTTTTCTGATTGTAGATCCAGATATAGCCAGTCAAGGTCACACTCATATCTGCAGACATCCTGAGATCGAGAGACCACCAACAAATTTTTGTTTGTTATGGCAACTTCCCGTCGAGTCATAATGGCTCACCGAGAAACATTGTTTTTGCATGGAAGCGGATAAAATTGTATGATTAAATAAAGAGAAAATGTCGAGTAAAGGTGAAAATCAGGAACAGGTGGTAACTACAAGTGTGCCCTATCACTCTCAAGAAATTCCCGTATACGAAAATGAGCTCACTAGAAACGGTTTTTAGTTGTCTTCCGCTGGGGACTCGCTTATAAAGTGTAATTCAGAATGGGCAACAATCTGACCGCGTCATTTCCACTCAAGATGTCTAATGGTATGTGATCACATAGCGAGCCAATAGACTGGCGTAAAAATACCAACATTACGAGGAAAAAAGAGCCGCCTAATCGAATTCAGTACTTCTGCCGCAAAATATAAAGGTACTTGATTGATTTACGGATTATAAACTAACTTAATTCTCAAGAGAGTAAACTTATATCCTCTGAAAAATCATAGACATATGAATGTAAATCAAGAATGGTGTTGCCAAGGACACTACAGAGCAAAGTAAAATAAAAAAATAATTGAGTTAATTTACTTTCTTCTTATTGGGCCCTCTTTGCGTTATTGTGTGTCTTTTTTTGTTTGTTTGTTTTTTTGTTGTTGTTTTTTTCACTTTGCTATTATTGCCATCCGATCTATCATACTTCCACAAACAGAAAGAAACAGTGAGTATACAGTGAGCCGGATCAGTGAAAATGGCAGCGATAACAGCAACTGTCGGGAGAGTAGACTGCCCAGGAAACCAGAATCGAGAACATGCAGCTAATGACGCTGCGCGCCAGGTCTAAAAATAGATATGTCATCTTTGGACCCCCCGCTGGTTTAGGACAAACACTCGGAGTCTTTACAAGGACTTGTAAGCGAAACGTGTCAGAAGCAAGACTATTTTCGCTCAAAAAATGCTCTAACTTTCTAAAATGGTTGCAACTAGGCATTGCTGTTGGGGTACATGTAAAAATGACTCAAGATATCCAGAAAGATTGCCAGATTCGCTTAAAGAAATGCTTAAAAATAGTTGGAAAGGCTTCATACCGTTCCCAAAGCCGAAGCATGACTTGGAACTTTGTCAATGCCGGGTAAATGCGTGTTCTAGAAAGAATTTTTCAGTATGCACATTGTAGTTCCTGTCACCCCCAAGGAGTTAAGAAAGGCTTCATAAAAGGAGAGGCCCTTAGACTTCTCAGAACAAACTCCTCTCATAGAATATTCGAGGAGAAAATTGCAAATTTCAAAGCGCATTTGCTAAAGAGAGGCTACCCAGAGGCCCTCATTAACACAACCCTCTCAGAGGTGAATTTCAAAAACAGGAAACTAGCTCTTCAACAGAAACCGAAGACGAACCAATGAATCTTGCCTTTTATTACGCAATACCAACCACCAGTGCCAAACCTAAAGCAAATTCTCATGAGACACTGGCATTTAATAGAAACACAACCAGTACTGAGCAAACCATACAAAAATCCGCCACTCGTGTCATAAAAAAGAGAGCGATCGCTCAAAGACATACTCCTGAGGGTCAAACTTTGAATAGGCTATTCTAAACACGCGCTGGGGAGTCGTGTAGGCCTGTCAACCCCCTTTTTACATTGAAATGTTAGATCCTTAAGTTTCACGAGATGGACTTTACTTTCCTTTAGTATCTTCGCCTAAAGCCATTTCTCATCATCTATACTTGAATCAAGTACATAATGTTTTCCCGACTTGAGGTAGTCACGAACACGTGCGATGAGGTCTGCTCGTTTTCCACTTAATTTCAAGCCTCTACACTTTAACCAACGCTTCAATTGTGTGTTTATATAGTTCTCTTGATCTTGCTCGAACTTTGAGCCAGGAACACCATCGTTTTGATTTAGAATACGAGCCTTAGAGGCGTTTGAACTACAGATGGGCGCATCACCGCCCATATTCATTTACTCGAGAAGCCTGTTTGTTTGTCCTAATCGCTCTAGGGAATCAAAATTTCGTGACGTCACGAACGCGCAGTGCCATTCGTTCAGGCACATACTACTGACTAAAGATATCTTAATCAAAAGAACATCAAAATTAAAGAAAGAAAAAGGAAAACTATAACTCAAGAAGATATAGAAAAACTAGTACCATTTAGACAACTTATGTATTTTGAAAGAACAGCCTGCATGTCAGAATTGTCTAAGATTTAAAACCGCAAAACTCTTGAACAAAATTAAGCTCATCTTTCAAACCGGCAGTCTAAATCGCACAGGTTTCAACGAACGCTTTTCATTCCACTAATCTATTCGTGTTTTTCTCGTTGCCATGTTCCCACCAATCACGTAGCTCCATTTTCTGCCTTTAAAAGCACACACAACCGACAATTCCTCTATTCGCTCCAACGAAGGGCTAACGCTCGAAACGTCAGCTTTTATAACCGTAACGGTGGCCAATTTACCATTTCAACTTTGTTCATACATTCAAATTATTTCGTTACCCCCACCGACGCAGCCCCAAACAGTTTCTTTAGAAACCATCAGCCTTTATTCATTAAGATTTAAACCGGTGCTTACCATGCACACTCTCATTAAACATTTCTTTACTTATCATTTAAAAAGTAAAGTCATTTGGGTGTTTTTCATAGTGGGCATTGTGCCTGATCTACGTTAGTTCGGATATCTAGTGCAGTGAGGTCTGTGTTTGTAACGAAGTTTGCAGAGTTGATTTGCGACGGGTGTGCGTACTGGAGACATACAAGTTTTTGTCATTTTTTCGTTGGAAAATTCCTTTCTGGCTGGAAACATTTCTGCTGAAACCTTGACATTATATTTCCTCTGAAACAGATAAAGAGGAAATCATTACTGACCGGCTGTTCGTATTCTCTTTTGACAAGTTATCAGGAGAACCACGCGAGGAGTTTGTTTTAAAACATTTCAAAATAAAGTAGCATTTGTATACAGTTGTATGAATCGTAAGATCTTTGGGGGAAATACCCAACGCACAAAGCTACCCAAACTTGTCCTAAAGACGTCTATATGATACCAATTTCAAACCTGCAAGGCTAGCTTTCTAAAAAATAACAATCATACTGATCTCTGGCCAATTAAAGGAAGCTTGTCTCCATTGCACTTTGGTATCTCATCGAATCAACCTTTTTTATTTAACCTGTATATTGTAACTAGGTCATAATTAAAATTCAGAATACAAAAGGTCAAATCAGGGCCATGTTGTTCAAAGATGGGTTAAGTGAACGCAGGGTAAGTGTGAAATCTGATTTCAAATCTGAGCGTTTTAGAAGAAAAATCAGTACAAGTACAACCTTTTTTCAATTTTGTCTACAATTTGATGATTGGATGCTTTTGAACAAGAAATCGGTGTAAAAATTTAACCCTGAGTTAGTCGGGTAAGCGGCCTTGGAACTACTGGGCGCAGGAGAGTCGGCAGTCTGTCCTCTGAAAGGTTGCTAGCTATTCAAGGAAAACAAACTTCGGAAGAAATCGTTATGGTATACTGGAGACTTCCTTAAAAACATACCTACCATGCAATCATGAGAGGTTTTCACCTTTGGTAAATTGGTGAAATGCTTAGGAACGTGGTACCTGCTGTAAATTCCATGGTCAATAATCGTGTTCTTTTGTATCTGACAAGACAAAAGACAAGGTTGTCACAGGAAAGGTGAACAGATATGTCTTAAATGGGGGCCTGGCTGAAAATAACTGCCTATATTTCAGTTTTCATGCGTGGAGTAGAAGTATTGCTAATACAGCTGGTTGGGATGATAATCCATTGAAAGTGACCCCCTTGATTCTTGACAAAGAAAACAAAAATACAGGCAGTGTTCGACTTAATTAGGGCCAAACGATTTACATTCCTTAGTAAGCGAACCTTAGGGTCGTTACGTTTCTTAGAGAGTTCCAATGAACTTTTTAGAAAAACACTGGAAGGTAAGCTTTCACTGGCCTGGACTGATTCGATACCAGTCTTAAAAGTGAATGTCAGATATTTAAGGAACAAGGTATCTCTTGGTAAGTGAGAGGTGGTTGGTGAAAGGAGACAAAGCGACTTTTCTAAGTTGCTGATTGCGGTGATGACGTCACGCGCGCCTCCCCTGTGTAAGTGCTACTTCATACCATAGGCGTCTCTCTACTGCAAAAATGAGTTGTTTTAAAGACGAAAAGAACGCGAGTATTAATCCCACGTTTTCTCTCCTTCCTGTGGTCTCTTCCAAGTTGCATTTATTTTCCCATACTCTTCTTAAGACGCCTGAGCAGGAAGCTGATGTAGGTGAGCTCACAGATGCATGGAAGGCTCGGGGTGGCAACGATTTTCTTGGATATAGGACTCCGCTATCTGCTCATGGGTAGACTAGCTGATTAGCCCATAAATAATTTGAACAAGAGAGGATGAAAATGCCGTGAATAAGGAATAAAAATGTGATGACTACATAATTAAATCATGCAGCGAGTAATGACGGAGTTACGATGAAATAATTTTGGTAGGTAATTACATTCCTATCGTTCTTGTTTTTACAATGCACAGTTCAGTTTGTCAAAAGGCTACCACTTGCTACAGGAAACCTCGTCATCATTATTCTTTTGTCGTCATACATTTTGTTTCTGTTTTCATTCCTTTCAGTTCACCCAAAACGTGGAATATTTGTATAACATCAAGAAATGGTTAGATATTCTAGTCTTCTCGGATAGGGACGAATAAATGGAGGTACCGTCTCCTGCAGGGATGGGGTAGGAGACGTTAATTTCCCACACACGAGATTACTGTGTGATGGATGTCCCCCCCTGGGTGGGATGGGTGGGTTTACAGAGGGCCATGTGTTAGAAAACTCTTTACTGGGTTAATCATGTATTTACCCTCTTGAAATAAAGAACATTGTACGTATGATGCTCAATCCTCGCAGTAGATACCGCTATTTATGCAATAGCGAAAATCAGACCTGAAAAAAAATCAGGCCTGTACGGGATTCGAACCACTGACCTCTGCGATACTAGTGCAGCGCTCTACCAATTGAGCTAACAAGCCAACTGGGAGCAGGCCGTTAAGTTGATTCGTAATAAACCCGTGAAAGTGATAAATCAGATACAATGAATATATGAAGTTCATATATTTTAAACTGCGGTATTAGATACGTATGATGCTCGATCCACGCAGTAGATAGCGCTATTTATGCAATAGCGAAAATCAGACCTGAAAAAAATCAGGCCTGTACGGGATTCGAACCACTGACCTCTGCGATACTAGTGCAGCGCTCTACCAACTGAGCTAACAAGCCAACTGGGAGCAGGCCGTTAAGTTGATTCGTAATAAACCCGTGAAGAACATTGTATTGTATTGTATTGTATGATTCAACTGGTCGAGGAAGTGTCCAGTACGGGTGAAAACGACGGCGGTTCGACGTCTGTTGAGCAGCTGAATTTAAGTCTCCATGATCGTAGAAGCCGAGTCCTTCCCAATAAAACTAGAAGTAACTGGTGAATAGTCATAATCAGGTTTTGCATGGCAAGCAAACAGCAAAGAAGGGCGATTAAAACATTTCGCGGGGGCATTTTGCTTTGCGACAGTCCTTGACCGGAAACGACATCAAAGGAAACGGACTGTCGCGAAATATCGGTATCTATTTCGATTGATTGGAAAAAGTGAAGCTATGCTCCTGTCCACAAAACCTTTAATCGGTCCCTTTCAAGAACTCCGATACGAAGAAAAGAGTATTGATTTGGTAAACTCCACCCGCTGCTTAGGCGTGGAAATTGACAACAAATTGTCCTGGTCATCTCACATTGATAAACTACGTAAGAGCTACACGAAAAAGCTTGGAGCTCTGAGAAGAATGCCACGCCTCCCCTCTTAAGTACTCGAAGAAATTTATTTGAAAATAGTCGTACCAGGAGTCACCTATTGCATTCCAGTATGGGGTGGATGCACCGCACCGCTATTTAATAAATTAGAGGAGATCCATATAAAAGCAGCCAGGCTTATTCACGACCTACCACGCGACCGAGACAACACCTACATCTTACAAAAAGCCAACTGGCTTCCATTATCATACATGTACAAAAAAGCTATACTAAAACACGTCCACCAAGCTTTTTATCACGCTGGCCCAGCACAAATAACGAAATTGTTTTCTGCGAAAGCGACAATGTATAACTCCCGACGATCTAAACAATTGGTACTGGACAGACCCAAAAAAGGAAAAGGCAGACTTTCTTTTGGACACGAGGAACTATGATCTGGAACTCAATTCCCATAATATATTGGGTTTTCTTTTAGATGTAAACATTGTAAATTAGTAATGCAGGTCCACAGCAGCCAACGGCTGCCAGTCTTTTTTAACCTGCGAGACCAAATAAAGTAAGTATGTATGTATGTAGGTAGGTAGGTAGGTAGGTAGGTAGGTAGGTAGGTAGGTAGGTAGGTAGGTAGGTAGGTAGGTAAACATTTACGGCGTTACGTGATTTCTGCACTAATTTGGTGTTCCATTTTCACTCGACTTCTCTATAATTAAATTTGATTAAAATGTATACTGTTGAATAGAAAAAAGTAATGAAAGCCGTTTGTCTTGCTTTAATTTTGTTTTCAACTCCCGATATTTCGAGCTATTTCAGTTTCCCTTGAAGGTTCGAGCTATCATATCGGATTGGACTGTACTTTTGTAGCGGAGTATTGCCGGTCTTATCGAGAATTGAATGCGATGGGAAACTTCTCATATTTCGGTTCCGCCGAAATAGGATCTCCCTTGGCAATCTACACATTTTTTGTATGTGTGTTTTAGTTAAATGCATAGTTAGAAAAGAAGAGGACCACCTATTTATTAATTAAGTTTAGCCTTTATATCAGACCACATCATCCCTCACAAAAAACACTCACCCGTCTTTTTTCACCAAGCCAATCTTCGAGCGAATTGCTGAAGGAACACCGTTGTTCCATTTGTCTCCATCTTAGTTCTGCAGTTCGCTCGCTGTATGCCTCCTTTAAGTTAACCTTTGGATTAGCTTCCTTAGCAATTCCATCATAAAAATATATCTTTTTCATTCTATCCTTCGTCTATCTCGCACGCGAATGTAATTCAAATTTATAACGTATGTCATAAATTAGAACCACTATTAAGATTTATGACGACTGAATTAAGTCCACGGTGGGAATCAATAAATGAACGATTTGTTACTGAGAATAAGAACGGAGATCATGGTTTTCACCCACAACTAAGAATAAAGTTCCGTCGAGTGATTGTTTTTTGGCTAGTTATAATTTCGCTGCTCGTCTGAAAGATGGTGAGTTAGAGCTTATTTCCTTCGTGCGGAAGAGTGCTCAGGAGACCACCCTGAATTTCTACAGGCCATTTCTTATTTCTGTTACAATTACCTGTTTCGTTTACTAGAGTCGTCCTGTATATCGTGCCAAGCAACATGTTTGGAACTACATTAAAGGCAGTGGTTATTCGAACAAAAAAGACAACATGATATAATGAATTCTTGGGAGGTTTAATCTTAAAGTTAGTAGAAACAGAATATAGACAGTAAAAACTGTTTGTAGAGTTGCAAAACTGAATCAATCATTCAAACCATGGATTGGCTAAGTCGCGTTTTGAATAACCCTACTGAGGGGGTGATTAAAAGTACCTTCTATGTGAGGCCTGTTAGACTGGCTGATATATAGTGCTGACTGAACCAATCAGTTCTCTGCCATATTGAATTAAATTGAAAAGAATCTCCAAGAGAGCGGAGAGGGATCTAGTGCCAATCTTCCCTCTGCCCTAATTTCCAACGATGGCGTCTGCGTGCTCGCGTAGAGTTGTGAAGACTATTCACATCTCCTCTATTATTCCCAACCTAGCGGACAATCTCACTAAACGTTTACCGCGAATTAAATTTATCAATGTTCCTGTTGGATGCAGTGGAGGTAAGTTTGCATGATTCGAAATTTTAAACCCATCATTTCACTCCGCAAGGGTGTTTTTGTTCTCGGCCCACATCATACCCTTCATGGCCCGGCCGGCAGAACAGGTGAAGGATTTAAGTTGGCCGAGCAGGGGAGCCTTGGAAGTGTATTCATAGCATTGAATCCACGAATTTTAAGTAGACATAGACATTCATTTTCATTTTTAGTTGAAGGTGTCAAAACGTCTTAGTCGGGGTATTTTCAATTGGGCACGCCTCTGTGTTTCATAGCCGCGTTAGATTGTGGTGTTTGACAAACAGGATTGATAATTTGTCATGTACATATTTCACGTAGTTTTTATACAGAATATTTATTAGATACATATTTCTCTTTGACTGCGATGGATGTTAAATATACCCACAAGTGATCAGTAAAGGTGAAGTTCATTGGACCCACTAAGAACAGTAGTTTGTAACCATGACAACCAAATTGGTGACATCTGTTCAGACACCAGCACACAGCTACATAAATAACTAAGCAAACATAGTAACTGGTAGGTAGACTTACAGTGTAGTAATTTGAAAAAAAAATTTTGGAACATAAACAAAACCCTACTGTTAGCAAAGGGACAGCTGTCAGTTCAAACAGCCGTGGTGACATAATGCAACAGATGCATCCCCTGGCAGAGTTATTTTGAGATAAATATGATTAAATTGCATGTAGCTAAATTCGTTCTTAATTTAATTTTTTTTTGTTTTATTATTAGTTTTGTAGTGGGCAGTGTAGTTTAGTTTTCAAATTTGTGAAGAAGGTAAAAAAACTGTAATCTTATTCTTACAGCAATATCTTGCCGGCATATTGCATTGGTTATGTGCTTTTCCCACTGTTTAATTATTCTTAATGAGTTTTATGAGTGATATTGTCCTTAATGTCGTCTGTGTGTAGAGGTCGAGATGCTACAAGAGGCTGAAGTCTTATTGGCTGATCCAGATACTGCACTAACACACCTATCTAAACTATCCAAACTTGAATGGATGCAGCTGACGTCGGCTGGAGTAGATAAAGCTATTCCATATATTACTTCTCAGCAAAACTCCTCACTGAAGCTAACAAGATCTGGTGGTATCTTTGGTCCTGCCATAGCTCAGTACGTTATTGGTCAAATTGCCTCATGGGAAAGGGATTTCAGAAAATTATGGAGTTATCAACAGAAGTGTGACTGGTAGGAAACTGTATATTTACCTCGGTTGTAGCACACTTATTTATTATGTTTAACTTTTGCTTGGGTCAGTGAGTGAAGATGTAAGGTCTTACTAATAGTATATCATTGGTAACCTTCTGGTATTTCTGGGCCCAGTTGTTCATAGGGATCGAGAGTCACTCTATCCAAAAAATAATTAGCTCTCCAGTGAATAAGTGTTATTACTATACATAATTTGCGCTATTTATCAGACAGAGATTTATTCCATGGATAGCAGTATCCACCCTTTAAACAACTGGCCGGAACTGAGTATTACATCATACTATGCTTGTCAGTTGCAATGAAACAGTGGAGTCGAGGACACATCACTGAAAATTTACTTAACACTGCCATCCTACACTTTCAGAAACATATGTATTGTCTCTCTCTGATGGTTAAAGAAGCCGTTTTCTGGGTTTTGATTGGGAGGACTTTAATCCCTGTTTTATTGTTTTCTCTGTCAAGGGTGGCCCTGTCGACAATAGTTGAGAGCATTACAAAGCTAAGTTGTAACCTCAGAGTTTGCCTTTAACACATTAACATACTTAGGTATGCATATTTTCTATACTAATCTTTTTAAGGATACAGTAGAACCTCAAGGGCTAATTTTCAGAATTTTAATTTTCATGTTCAACTTAGCATTATTGTTTTAACTAAAGTTTTTAAGAAAAAATTGGGTGAAATATTGAAATGCACATGTCTTTTGAGTTATTTACAAAAATTCATTTTTCAACTGACTTCTTTAGCCCACCAAAGTGTGGATAGTCAATCATAACATGTCAACACGAGTGTCTCCCAAAGGGTTTCTTGCAGCAAGACATCTGAGTCCTTGATTTTCAATTGCATAAACATCTCCTGATTTCTGTTGCACATAGAGATATTTACTCTCTCCCTGGGTTTAAAACTAGAATGTGTTGCTGTTTCATACAACCGACAGAAAAAAACACTATAATCCTATGAACTCAGTTACTTTATCAAATGACATGTAATATTCTTACTTAATTAGGAGCAACAACAATTGAGTAACAATCCTCAATATCTTACTTTAGCCCTCAATGAACTATATCTTAACTCACTACCACTGCACAAACTTGCAGTTTTCTCTAAAGTTTTTGAAATTAGCAATCTTTCCACAACAGTTCCCTCTCCTGGTATGGCTTTCCAAACAACTATAACTACTACATGAACAAGTCCTTAACTACATTTACAAAGTATTCTGCAACATTCCTGGAGCTTACAAGTGAACATAACTATTTTGATGCTATTTCATCATAACAACAAAACCTAACAAACGGATGGAAAAAGTTCCTCACAAAGCTCATGCATGCAAGTCAGCATGGCTAGGTATTCTAGAAATTTCTAAAAAAATTACTTTTAGTCACTCCCCATAACATGTAAATGGAGAAAGATAAAAAAGAAGAGTCGGTAGGTGAAAGTAAAAAAGAAGCCTGATGGTCAGTTCAAAGAGTAAAGAAATTTGACAGGGAATGGCAAAAGAATCTCACCAAAATGGATGAAGGCCTCTTGTTTAGGCAACCATCACCACTGGCAATCAATCAGTAACCATTAATTTTTTCTGCCGTGTGTTAAGCCACTTTTAAGTGAAAAAAAAAAAAGAAGAGTTAAAATCAAAGTTGCCTTTCAGCAGAATTGAACTAAAGATCTGTCATGGGTAACTGTTTGATAGTTACATGCAAAATACCCTTTTGCTGAGAGTCTGGCCTCCGACTCTGCAGGATGCTTCTGTGTTTCTGTTGGTGGTGGGCATTTCTAGTTTTTCAGAGTGTTGGCATAACTTGACATGTGGTCACCCAAAGGTGTGAATTGTTGGGAAAACTTTGGAAGCAAAAAAAACCTACTTTGTTTTTACGTGAATGTGCCTTCTTTGAATGAATTTATCGGGTGTGAAAACTTTACAGATTGCCTTGAAATTTGGTCTGAAGACTCCCAAGATACCAAATTAATAAACTGTGTGGGGGAATTCCATTTTTCAAAATGGACATAATTCCTATCCATAAAATTTTGATCAGCGAACTTGACAGGTAAATTGCAAATTAACCAATAAGAATATTAAAAAATCTCCAGATGGTTTAAAAGACCAACCCCTCAGGATTGAAATTGTGCAGAAGTTTTATTTGTGTGGTCAGATCTAATATTCGATTAATGTACTAAAAAAAACCGTGCATTTTGGGTCGCTGTGCCCCTTTCAGTTTACAATTACTGATAGATCAAGCTCATTAGAAATGAAATAATTTTTGTTGAATAGTGTATTTCATAATCTTTCCATTGATATATTGTCTATGGTGGTTATGCTTCAAATAGTGCATTTTAAAAATATTTTTTCAAAGAACACCTGCAAATCACTAAGTACTGTACTGTTAAATCTTTTTAATGTCCAATGTCAAAATTTGTCCAACAGTCTTGAGAGTTTCTTATTATTTGATCGTTTGATTCTGCAATTCCACTATCTTAATGTTTGTTTGAGGAATGAAACTGTAAGGAGAAATTGGATGCTGGTTGCTTATAGGGTCATTAAAATGCATTTATTATTATTTGGCTGTGTCTCACATTAGGACTGCGAACTACCAAATTCACAAAATTAATTTGATTGGCTGAAATCAATATTGAAAGCGGTCTAGATTTTCCCATCTAGACCGGTATCTAGACTGGTCTAGAAAAAAAGGTACAAAGAATATAAAAAATTGGCATATTTAAGACACAGCCATGTAATAAAAATCTTTTTAACCGAGCTAGGTTGGTCTGTATGGGAGAATCTTGACCCCAGTCACAGGTACAGACCTCGCTGTGTTCGGTCTGTATTGGCTACCTCAGTCAAGATTCTCCCATACAGACCTCCTGCTCGCTTAATAAGAACTAAGTAATAGTAATCAGTGATCACAAAATTATTATGTAACCATACAAGCTGAGCAGGTTTACCATCATTTATATGTTCTTTTAAAAAGGATAAAAGCCACACTAATAAACTTGTAATCAGATGCACAGCAATGGGATCAAATGGTTAAATAGGATTTTAAGTGGCCTGAGTATAACTTTACTACCTTTGAGAGTCTTAAATGCCCATTAAATGTGCTGTAAGCTAATTTATTTACATTTGTTATTACTTAATTAACGCGAATTTGTTTAAAAAAAAAAACATTGTCAAAGAATTAATTTTTGTCATGAACTATGTTAAACTTCATGATGTGTACCGGTAATGTTTGTATTATTTACAATTTTTTTTTTTTCTCTCAAGGAATATGGAGTGGCGTTTTAATGCTAATTACCGAGTGATGCCAAAACTGACCATTGGTATTCTTGGCCTAGGAGACATTGGACAGTACATTGCAAAGATGTGTAAAGCTCTTGGTATGACTGTCTGGGGTGTTGGGCGTCGTGAAAATTCAGAGAGACAAGATACAGTTGACCACTATACAACCACATCAAGATTACCTGAAGTTCTACAGTCATGTGACTATATATGTAACCTATTACCAAGTACACCTGCCACAAAGTATCTTTTATCTGGAAGAGTACTTGAGAGTGGTAAAGACAAGTGCCCAGTTTTCATTAATGTTGGCCGAGGAAATGTTATAGATGAAAAAAGTCTTGTATATGCATTAGATCAAGGATGGATATCTGGTGCTATTTTAGATGTCTTTGAAGTTGAGCCATTACCAAAAGAAAGTCCTTTGTGGAAAATGCCGCAAGTAGTTATCACACCTCACATGGGAGCATTTTCATTTCCAGAGGAGGTAAATTGTACTTGAGCTCAAAAAAGTGAATACCAGGTGACTAGTTGCGGCAACAAGATTTGAATGTCTCTACAACAGAATTTTGTCCCTGTAAAAAGTTGCAAATATTCAAATTTTTACAAAATAATACAAAATATAGTAATAGTACAAAATAATTCTTCACAGAGACCTGTCTCATCAACATATCACCTTTTGAACTCCAGTCTTTGTAAATCACAAAAACCTGCATTCACACAGTCAATTATGCTACCAACTCAAAAAATAATTTGGCCAATGTTAAAGAAAAATTTCATGTACTTGTTACCTTGAATTTACCCTTGTTAGCCTAATGATGATCTTTTACTTATTTATTAATGTATATATCAGTTTATTTGTTTGTTTTTAAGGTTGCAGATTTGTTTGTGGAAAACCTTTTGTTGTTTGAAGCTGGGGAAAAGCTCAAGTTTGAAGTGGATTTTGAAAAGGGATATTAATTATTGATAATCATCATCTTACTTAATTTTTTGGGTTGTGATTGATTTGGAGCATGCTAAGATAGTGATGGCCAAAATCAGATAAAAATTGAAAGTTAATAGCAGCTGGTTGTAGAACTCAAGGACAAGTTAGTAATTAGACTGAGTTACATAGTGAGAACAATTTAAGGGATTAACGGGAAATTTTTCTCAAAATTTTATCTAACATTTTGCACAAAATCTCTTAACAGAATTATGTGATTGGAAGTCTATTTTCAAATTGATCAAATATCTGACAAATTGAAGAGACAAGAAGTCAAACACTTTGTAAACAGTAAGAAATAAAGGAGTTACTCATGTCACCATAATTGCACAGATAAACAAAAGGAGTAGCTAGGGAAGGTGGTCTGGATAACAAAGGCAAGATGAACTTGATATAACTTGTAGGTCAACACACTTTTCTAAATAAAGCAGTTCTTGACCCTGCTAATACTGTCATCATTACAAAGAGTAATTGCCGCCTGTGTGAGAAAAATTTAATTTTGTAGCAGGGTGTGGTTTATTCAACACCAGTTGTGGAAAAAAACTGGAGGATTTCACTTTTTTGCATTCCTTGAAATTTTTTTTTTACTTTTTGGGTCCTTCTATCAGTTAGCTGTCAAAGGTCCCAATGTAATTTCCCTTTTGAACAATTCAAAAGGTGTGTAAACTTGCTGTTAGTTTTCTCAATTAAATCAAAATTATTGCAGAGCCACAAAGAAGTTTTTGAAAGATTAAGTAAGTAAGTAAGTAGTTTTATTTAATGAAGGTGATACATGATGGTACTAATTATTAACTCATGAGCCAGTGGCCCTCAAATAAAACTAAACAAAATATATATTATACAATAAATATAGAAATAAATCCAAAAATTATATATAAATAGGTTGATTTAAAAATGTGAAATATAAAAAGGTTTGTCAACAATAGTTGAATTAAAAATTAAGAATTATTATACATTATTTAGATAATCTATGAGCTACTATAGATGAAGGGTGCCAAGACATAATATTATTCATTTGTAAAACTTAGAATAGCGAATACCAAGTGTGTTCAAACATATAGATATCTCTGATCAAATCATCTGGAAAACATTATATCAACTTTCTATTTACTTAGGATGCCCCTTTTTAATGATGCTTTAAAGCTACGAATATCTTTAGATTCCTTAGTGTTTTAGGTAAGGAATTCCATTCGTTAATCGAACGCACGGTAAAACTACGGCTGCCCCCAGTAACATTCTTTTATATCAGGCGCCTCAGATTTAAATTGCTATATCTAGTGTTACTATCAGGAATATCTGAGTTTGTTTTCAAAATATCGTTCATATATTTAGGAGTGTTCTTCTTTATATTCTTTTATAAACCAGTGAGCTTCTGTTGATATATGCGTCTTGGTAGAGTGGGATCCAATTTAATGTCATTAAATAGGTCCACGGATCTTGATTTGGGAGGCGCATCCAGAGTTACTTTTGCTGCTCTCTTTTGAAGTCTTTAAAAAATGTTGTCGAGATCAGCCTTGTTTTTAGATGACCAGGTACTTGATCCACATAAAAGAGTGGGACTGATTACTGCGGTATAGTACCTTTTCCTGTGGGCGCTTTAAAAAGAGACTGATGTGCTTTAGAAGCCCAATTTTCTTATATAGCTTTTTACATAAAGTTTCAATAATTATGTGCATCAATTTCAACTCCCAGGAGTTTATGGGTCCGAACTTGCTTGATCTTGGTATTATTTAGGTGCATATCAAGACTTCCTTCTGCTATGTCCAACTGCTTCCTTAAACGTTTTCTACTCAACAACGTGGATTTTGTTTTCGTTTCTTCTAGCCAAATTTCCAGTGTTTTCTAAATCCTCTTGCATTGATGATTTATCGTTATTCCAGCTTGAATATATGAAAGGATTACGTCGTCCGTGTAAATATCAATGCCAGAATTACTAACATGCAGTGGCAGGTCATTAACAAAAAGCAAAAACAATATAGGTCCAACAATTGAATCCTGGGTAGTCCTTGTTTAACTGACATGAGAGAAGACAAATATAGTGCCATTAACCTTAACAGACTCACTCCGGTTAGTTAGACACAATTCAAACACCTTGACAGTTAGAACAGTTTCGCCATATAATCCAGTCTTATCAAACAACTTTATGACTTAGCGGGTGAAAGTCCTTTTTGAAGTCGATAGAGACAAGGCCTGATACTTTGTCACTGTCCAGGTCAAACAGAGGTTTGTCAGCGAGCTTGATCATTGAGAGCCGTCTCCGTCGAGTGATTCGGTCGAAATCCCGATTGCGCTCGGAAAGTCAAGCCATTTTCTTGTAAGTAAGCAAGTAGACTGCAATGTGCCTTTCGATAACTTTAGAAATAACAGGAAGGACCGAGATTGGCCTGTAATTGTTGCAATCATCGCGGGGTCGAACCTTTATATATTGGAGTTACTTCTGCTATCCTCCACCTTGCTGGGAAAACACTTCTCGCTTCCGATGCATTAATAAGTTTTAGTAGAGGTTAACAAATTATTGATGAGAGTTCTTTAAGGATAACGAGCACTTAGGCCATCATGACCAGTAGCATTCTTTCAGAGATAAACGGGATATCATTAAAGAGGTACCAGGCTGAATTCTTGAAGAAACGAAATAGTTTCGTTTGTCGTGGTTGCTTTGTACACTGTTGCTCTTATTTAAGCTTGAAACAAAGCAGATAAAAAAGTTGTTCATTGATTCTGCTATCTTGTCGGCATCAGTTATTGAGCCACTATCAGTTTTAAGTTCAGATATGTTTGGTAGTGGCTTATCTGTTCCACTAAGTTGTTTCAAAGAACGCCAGATACCTTTGGTATTTCCTTTATTACAGTCAATTGACTCACAAAAATAGTTTCGTTCTGCTTTCTTTATCAAGTTAGCTGTTTTACAATTCGCATGTTTATAGCGATACCAGTCTTCTGGAAGACTTGATGAGCGTGCTCTTGTGAATTGTTTCTCCCTTTCTTTTATTATTTCTTTAATTTCTTTGTTCGTCGACGGTGGTTGACGTTGCTTTTTAACGCTCTTTTCAATCATAGTTAATTATGTTTCAATCACACATGAGGAATGTGTTAAAAAATATTCAATGTATACTCAATGTAGCTAATTGTTATTAAAATGATTTGTTATTTGTATAGTCTGCTTGCTCTTATCCTTTTTTCCCTCTCCTCAACCATTTTTTACTATCAGTCCTCTCCTTTATCTTCAAACTTCTTTTCTTTTGCCCTGCCATTACCCCAAATTTTTTCCTTCGGCTAATTTTCTTGCATCACCTTTTCTCCTGCATAACTTTTTCTACTCGTTCCCTTTATGTCCATCTTATATACTCATTTTCCCTTTCCTATGTGACCCCATCCCCCGTAAGTGTTGTCATTGCGAGGAAAAGCGACCATCTTTCTCGACCGTAAAGTTGATTTTGACAGCTTGAAATTCGTGTTCAGCGTATCGTCTTTCAAATGTAAGTATAATATAATCAAAGTATAGCGCACGCTCTGTTTAGTCAATTCAGTGTCCACCATTTACCCATGGAACGCTGCTGACGCGAGCAAATGCAAAGACTAGTTTCCGCACGCTTGTTTTTTCTGGTGACGTAAGATTTTAAAGAGAACTATTTTGCTACAATGTATCAGTTTTATGTTATAAAACAAATGGTAAACACCACAGCGTACACTATTGAGTTATGGATGCACCTGGGAGGTTTGCCAAGCATTCAAGAAGCCAGAGTCGCTCTTGGCTATCGCCTCGCGGCCTCTTTCATGCTTAGCAACCTCCTGCGTGCATCTATAACTCAGTGGTGTACGCTGATGTGTTTACCATTTAAAATGGCAAAAACTTTTAGGTTTCCTGAACACTTTTTAAAGGCGCAATAAACCAGATCCCTGTCATCAATTTTGACTAATCTCTCTGCCTGTATGTCTGACTAATCAGAAAGTTGACGACCTTGGTATAGAAACCAAATATTAATATTGCTAATCTCCTGTATCCTCTTTCTAAAAGACACAAAGAATACACAACACAAGCTTTTCACACAGCAACACCTATTAATTTATCTAATTTATTTTATACCTAAAAACAGACAAAATACAATTATAATGATAAAAAGTATTCCGAACTATGTACATAAAAGCTGTCTTCAGCTACTTCTCTTCAATGTATCCATTGAAATTAATTGACAATGCTCTTCTTAACAAATCCTTTCAGGTTTTTCTTTCCATGAAAGTTAAAGCACCTCCTTAAAGTTCTCCTTCTTACAGGCAAAGATTAGGTAATGAGCTCGCGAGTCCTCTTGCGGTTAGAGATACCTCTTTAGATGGAGAGAACTGAATGCCCTCGTGTTTTGATTTCAAAGCCTGTCGTTTTGTTTGATAAGCTAGGCTCTGCCAGAGAAGGTTTTTCTCATTACTTCGGAGAAGGCTGTGGAGAAATGAGTCCACTCGTGATAAGGAAGGTGGTTAGTCGCGTAAAAGTTTCATCCAACTTACAGCCGGTTAGATCCTAACTAATTGCATAAAATCAAAACGATTTTTTGACACTTCAAAATAAAGAAACGTGTCACTAAGTAACTAGGTAACTTTTCAAGAGCTCAGGTCACCCGTAAGACCTTTTGAATACCGAAATACCGAAAAGTGAGATTTTAAAAACCCTCTTCTACGACTGAACGCGTGCATTCCCAGGTATTTTGAATATCTCTGGCGGAAAAATATACCCTAACATCACTGCGCATTGTCAAAAAAACCTTCGTCGGGGGTGGGTAAGTACAAGGAAGGTAAAGAACTGATTTGAACCAAAAGACGTTGCAAAAACACCGGAAGAGCAATTGCAATCACTCGTAGGTCTCCTTCATAAGCTGGTACCTCTCTTGTGTAAGTTTTAATGCAACTGCTTCAAGAAAAAGCTTTCTCTGTAAAGTTTGAATTTCTTTTTCTATTTCTGTCATTTCAGTCTGCCTCGACTGCCTCATCGGTCACAGGTTCCGAGTTACCTGTCAGGTGACGTGGAAACTGATCAAGTAACCTGCCAACAAACATCAGAGGTACGTCAAAACATCGCCTTTTTGAAGTATTGAAAAGCTAACTATTACTCAACGCGAGAGAGCAAATGCAACCAGGGTTTCAAAAGAGTTTACTACATACTCAGATAATCAGCCAGCTGTTACCATTCAGGTGTTTGAAGGAGAGCGTGCCCTGACCGAAGACAACAATGAACTGGGACGATTTGAGCTGAGCGGAATCCCACCCGCTCCCCGGGGTGTGCCCAAAATTGAAGTCTCTTTGGATATTGATGCCAATGGGATCTTGAACGTGTCCGCGAAGGATCAAAGCACTGGTAGAACCAGCACCATCACTATCACCAACGACAAGGGAAGGTTGTCCAAAGCTAACATTGATCGCATGGTGGCTGAAGCCGAGAGATACAAGGAAGAAGACGAGAAGCAACGTCAGAAAATCTCAGCCAGAAACAGCTTGGAAAACTATGCGTATAACGTCAAACAATCGATTGAAGATCCGAACGTGGAGAACAAACTCAGTTCTGCAGATCTGGAGGCGGTAAAAAGCAAGGTGCAAGAAGTAATCGATTGGCTGGACAAAAATTTACAGGCAGACAAAGAACAGTTCGAAGAGAGGGAGAAAGATCTACAAAAAGTGTGTTCACCAATCATGGCGAAGTTCTATGAACAGCAGTAGAGCACCGACGGATCCTGCGATGGACCTACAGTAGAAGAAGTTGATTAACTAATGAGTCGTTACTTTTTGACATTCATGACTGTTTTTAAAACGATTAAGAGAGAAATAAGAGAGAAATTGGTTTTACATGTAGCTTGTGGATTTTCTATCATTTCTTGGATGTATTATATTGTAGAGTGTTGTTCAAGTGTTTTTTAATAAATAGTTGAATGTATGCAATGTATGAAACAACTTCTAGTTAAACGTTGCGATTCTGATCCTTCTTTGGCTATTTTGAATGAAAAGAAGCAAAAACAGATCAAAATGCACTTGTTATGGGCAATTGGAAGATATTCGAATAAAATAATCAGTGCAAAATAGTAAAGAGTTCAAAGTTATATTTCTTATGTTTCCATTACCATTAAAAGTTTGGTTGCGCCTACAGGGAATTTACATCCTGAATACTTTAATTTTTTTTCCAAAAAATAAATTTCCTTGTCTTACTGGTAACAAAGTCGAATGATGTCAAACCTGCCGAAGGTCCTGTGATTCATGAAATATTTCTCTTCAGGGCCCTTTCTCATGAGAAAAGGATCACTACTGGCTCTAATGACTTACACAATGAGCAGTCCCTCCTTTTCGGTGAAATCCGTCTCGCGAGAAAAAAAAATAGTGGAAAAAAATTGATGTTAGCGCTCTGCGAGGAAGTCTTGGAGTGACACCGATACGCCGCGGGAGCTCCATGAGTGATCGCCTCACTTATAGAGCTCCCGTTCCACTCCAAGAGTTCCCCGTAGCGTGCTAACATCAACTTTTTTCACTGATTGTTTTTACCCGCGCGACGGACTTCGCCGAAGTATACATATGACTTATATCTTGGAGTATGCCTTGGAACTCACCTGCCATACCTCATGTCCTGGATGTCTCCTTGGGTTTACAGCATTTACCAAAGATTTGGAAGACTTCAAATAAGCGACTTATTCCCCTGTAGAGTAATATCTCTATTTTGGACTAGCCTGAACCAATAGCAGTCATTGACATCAAAATGAGAATTTTTTAAGAGATTGATTTTGGATTCTGAATTGAGGAAATCAGTTCCATGCTTTATTCATTCAAATCAATTTCCCTACAAGAAAGATTGTGGAATTGACACTACTCTTTTAATGATAAGGATGTTACAGTCCTTTTGGAAAGCCTTTGATTTAATTTCCCACAGAACAGTAACTGCTGATACCGTTCTGTTGCCAGTACTTTTTACCATAATGGTAAAAATTAATGGTTGATATTACACGTACCTGTAGTATACTCGTAAAATTAAGCACCAAGGTCAAACCTAGTGTCCATGGAAATGCCTCTGAGGAGGTAGAAAATATCATGGTACAGGCAAAAAAAGACTCCAATAAAAACCAAGGAGCTTGTCAGAAAGAGAAGAACTAACCGAAAATATAGAACGGGCGTCACATCTCGAAAGCTTTCATCTCTGTTTAAAAAACACGATTAAAACCTTTATTACACCCATTTTTAAATCGTTGGTGATCCTTGCAATCTGATTGGCCTCCCTATTTCTTATTCTAATGACATCTTTTTTTCCAGCCAAGCTTTACTGACACACAAAAACCATCAGATTGAATAAAATAAAATATTTGCAACTTTTGACAAATCAGCCCAGTACTGGATGAAAAAAATATCTGTACGACTAAAAATTCCTGTATTAGAGAAACTGAATTTTTTTATTCCAAAATGGATGTAATAATGTGGTAATTAAATTTTTTGTCATTCAATTTTGGTCCGAAATCATACTTTGGATTTCAAATCAAACTCGCGCTGTGTGCTGGCATGTGCGCAGAGTATAAAGGGTTAACGCCACATGTTTTCTGGACAAAACCACGAGTGGATGGCACCTCATCCTCTCTTCATAAAACTCACGGCTCAAGTGATCGTGAGCTATTGTGCAAACTAGAGACTAGAGGCTAAAGTCGAGCTTTTCCTTCTCATTTTTGTTCTGGTTTTATATTTGCCACTATCCTTTCATCTGCTGCCAGCCTAAAGTACAACTCATAGCTTCCCAACTGAACTGAAAAGGCGCCGTTTTTTTTGTCTCCAAGGTTTACTTGTATTCAATTCTATCATTTGCAGCAACATGGTAAAAAAGGAAGAAAGGCTTTTCCCACATCAAGTTGGATGATTTTATGGTGGTGTAATGTAAATGGAAGGCGATATATTTTCTTCCCTTATTTCTGAGATATTTTAGGTCTTGGCGCTAGGTATTCCTTCGAAAACAAGTAAAAAAAAAATGACTTTTTTGCAAGAAATCATTTCTAATAGCTTTGGTTAGCCATCACAGGAAAATGGACCAAAATGAGCAACATAAATGTTCCAACAGAACTTTATTTACTCACCAGTTGGCTTTTAACATTAACTCGAATTCTACTATTGAAAGAAATTTGTCTTCCTTTTTTGTTCCTTTTTACATCCTCCGCTTTTTTACTTGATTCTCATAATACTTAGCTTAAGCCACCAAAACTAGCGTTTCTAATACTTTATTTAAGACATGCGTTTACGCTTGTCGGTCCTCTATTTTGAAAAGTAATTTCTTTTGAGATGCTGATTTATAAATTACACAGCACTTAGTGCGATCATCATAACGATAAATGAATGAAATTTCAGAATAAGTAGAGTCATATTTTTTATAAAACTGTGTGTCGGTACCATTTACTGTGTCCTTGACTTGCTGGACATCATCTCTCGGAAAACTAAATGTGTTGAAGTAGGGCTCCTCGCGAGTAAACCTATCGAGGATAGGTTTTCTCATCTCATTGTAAAAGCCATGTCCATAGTAACGCCATCCTAGTCACTTCGATCCTACGTTAGACAAGAGACGGCACATGTTAGTGACCTCAACATGCCTAGGTCCAAGCATTTGCACCAGGATTTCTTGTGCACGTTGATAAAGATTCTTAGCCGTTTGCAAGTCACCTAAGTCATACTCTAGATGACCCAGGTTACTGTAAATATGAGCAATATCGATATGGCAAGGTCCAAGTTTTTCCAGCCTGATGGCTAGAGCACGTTCATAAAACTTTTTGGCCCTTCGAGCATTCCCTAGTGTTCGCTGTACATTTCCCAGGCCAACGTAGGAAAACGACACATAGAAATGGTTTTCTCCAAGGCATTTCTGCTGAATGTCTAGAGAGAGTTTGTAAAGCTTTTCTGCCTCTTGTGGATTTATCAACTGATATTCTATATTAGCCAAATGATGGTATGAATTTGCCATCTCGACATGCTCAGGTCCAAGATTGTTCCGGCGAATATCTGAAGCTTGATAATGATACTCCTTGGCCTGTTCTAGGTCACCTGAGGCACGATGGACCATACCCAATCTATGGTAAGTACGCGCGACCATAACATGCTTGGGTCCATGCCTCTTCAATTCGATATCCAGAGCACGTTTTAAATGAACTTTGGCTTGTTTTAGTTCACCCATTTGCAAGAGTACAATACCTAACTGGCTGTAGCTATAAGCAAGATCTACATCAGTCCCCCTTCTTTCAACTAGTTTCAAAGCTATGTCATAGTATGCTTTAGCGCCAGGTAATTCACAGTGATTTAGACAAATTGTTCCCAGTTTGCTTAAATCTGATTCTAATGCATTGGAATCGTTGAAAATTCCTTCTTCGATGACTTGAGTTTCATATTCGGTAAGAGAAACGTTTCCAATTTCTGGAACAAGTACGTTCAAGTGTGGAACGAGATGCTTGCTGTCAGCAACACAGTCCCCTTTGCACAAAGTACGTGGTAGGTTGATTTCTATGAATTGATTGAATGATTTTAAAGCAACAGCAACAGCTTGGACATGTCTATTGCGCTCTCGTAATTCCTTGATTGCAGATTTCATGACGTCATGTACTACTTGATGCACACTAATGAAAGTGCCGTTTTGTCTTTTTTCGAGCATCAGCAACGAATAGCCTTGGATCTCGAGAGCAGCTTCTTGTTTATCCAAGTGCTTGTTATCATTCAAAATGTAATTGGTAACGATGTCGAGATGCAAGGGCTGAAGAGCACCGAGGGAGAGGAGAGTAAATGCGCTTTTCACAACGTCGTTATTGTTCATCGCTCTTTCAATGGCCAGTCTTGTTGCTGCAGTCATAGATGCACTGTAGCTCGAGTTGGTCCGTGCTAGTTCCCTTTCGGTTACGGCCCGCATACCGGTTTTTAGGTTTGTTAGATACTCTTTCCAGCCGAATTTTCTACCAACTACACGTTCACGGATCTTTTTGACGTAGACACCCGCACTTGCCAAAGCCAGAGGTTGGTAATCTAACGCCTTTGCAACCTTATCTTCCATTCCATCTTTTTTTATGCCAGAGATCTTTGTTAAAAAGGAACGTGCATCAGTCGGCTTCATACCTCTGCTCACGGAAATGTGCGAAACAAAGGAGTTGTCAGAAGGGATGGATGAAGTGATCTGTGTTGTGATGAGCAATTGGCCTTTGGTCCATTGTTCGTTTCCAGGCTGAGGAAGGAAATCACGTATATTCAACATATCAGTAACATTGTCGATCACCAGGAGCCACGATCTATAGAACCGAATTTTTGCTGCTATCAAATCTCTTAGGATTTTCACTTTTTCTTCAAGCTGCATATCTGTCGAGTCGACGATGCACATCACTGCGTATTCAGGACACCTGATCTGTTGCGCCAGTGATATGTATTATCCCAAAAGCGTTCTTAAACTTTCAGCTCTTAGAGTCATCACGAAAGAAGGGGAATTACGGTCTCTGGTAGCCGTTTTGTAAAACTCTTCAGCAACCAGACCGGCAAGTAGAGATTTGCCACTTCCAGGGTTACCAGAAATATAGTAGAAGCTCAAACCATTTTTGTTTCTCTTTCTTAGACTTTTAAGCTGTTTCATGATTTTGGAAACCTCACCGTTGCGAGTTGCGATTTCGTGGAAAGGTTTAGGGGAAAGAATGCAAAATGAGGAAACATCGTTATTTAATTGTTCTTCAAGGAACAAGCAGTTTTCTTCTGAGGTTCGTAGTTTGGCATTAGTTTCGCACAGTTCTTGATAAAGGCTATTGACGTGTATCTGAACATTCTGAAGCTCTTCCGTTGGGAAACTTCGCTGTTTACGAATCTCTTGAATCTTGACAGCGGAAAGACCAAGACCCTGAAATGCAGTCTCAACTCTATCGACAGTAAGTATGAAAGCTTCCACTGACAGTTGGCCCCGTGGCATGTGAGCAAACTCTTCATTGCGAAACCGTCTGAGATCATCGACATGCGCACAAACCACTGGGCTAAGTCCGCGAGAGATAGAGTTGGAGTGAAGGAGTACAGAAAAGAACGTTGTGCAATCCCACTCTGCGCTATTTCCTTGTTTTATTTTCGATAGTAGACGAGCAGTAAGTTTCTGGCTCCCAGTTGACTCCTTGTTGTAGAAGTCCTGTCCATTTTTAGGTGTATCATTCCATTCTCCCGACGGATAAAGGCGATCCCATTCTTGTTTGAAAATTGATCTCAGTGCCGGTGTCAATATAGTGGTGACTATGTAACAAATCCTAAAGTAGTTTAGCTGCTCTTCGATGTAGACCATGTTTCCTGAAGCTGTTTCCTTTGTCAGTCGGAATATTTTTAGAAGTTTTCAATCCTGTTCGGAAACAACGTCAAAGCTTGAATAAAATTCCAGTTCTTATTAATGCTGACCTAGGAGAGTTTTTACTATTCTTATCATGCTCAATATCGGGCGTGTAAAAGGGAGCTCTTCAAAGTTGATTACATGAATTACGCTAAAACAGCATTCCCACCAAAATTTAAAGTGCGCACAGAGTTGTAGTTTATCAACTATATGTTATACCAGATATCTTTTCAAAGAACGTGCTGTTTATTTGAATGAAGTGTTTTAACCTCATTGTCAATTTGATTTTGTACCAACCTTTGCTCACAGTTTTTATGTTATCAGCTCGTTTTGAAGACAAATTTGTGTAAATCGATGACCGGCAAAGTTTGTATCTGTCGCAGTGTGTCGGTTTTATCTGGCATTTATTCTCTTATGAGACTGAAACCAAGTTGTCTCCTGTTTCTGAAAAATTTAAGTAGAATGATGACTTTATGGGAGAAAATTTTCTATTTATTTAAAAAAGAAGTGAGTTGTATGCATCCTTGTACGTCCGCTTAAAAATGAATGGTTTGCTTGTTAGATGTTGATTGACTAACTGGGTTGCAGTAGTTCATTAAAAGAGCTCTAAATTGTTCAATTTCACTAGTTAGCTGCAAGCTAAGTTAGGTGTTTAACTCTGCTCTGACCCGCTTGCGGGGTAAAATACCCATTGTTTGAATGTAACAATATTTTGTAGTGTTGAGGAATAACAATGAACTTGGCCGTAAACTGAATTCGCAAACCATGCAAAGCCCTTATAATAATAGCTTTGTGGTTTGTATCCTTTTATAGATATAAGTTTGGTCGTTTCTCTGAACTATGGTCGAGTTTGCGATCTGAAAACTATAATTTCATAACTTATTTCCGGTTAGTACCGCGGTAAAGTTACGCATTCAGTAATCTTTTTAAAAAGATAAACTACGGTGGCCCATAGGGGACATGACACATTTTTTTTTTATCGCGCGATAAAATCAAAATATCACGCGATAAATGAAAAATTATCGCGCGAAAAATGGAAATTATCGCGCGATAAATGATAAATTATCGCGCGATAAATGATAAATTATCGCGCGATAAATGGAGATTATCGCGCGATAAATGGAGATTATCGCGCGATAAATGGGAAATTTATCATTTATCGCGTGATAAATGGGAAACTTGTTAGGTCACGTAATCGGCTGTCACGCATGTTGTTTCCGTGGACGACAATGACTGCCACAGTTGAGGAGCTATGTTTTGAGGTCAACAGTTCGTTTTATTGATGTACAAAGATCATTTAGCAGTACGTTGCAATACTACGACACAATGCTCTGTGAATCAGTACAGTAAACCTTGATTTTGCGAAATCTTACGAGATGCCGAGTCAGGGATGAATGTCAGTGTCTGAGAACGAGAGTGGATTATCTAATCTTTCTGATTACATTGCAGGTTTGTAAATTTCTAGAGGGCAGATGTGTCGACAAGAGCGTTGTTTCCAGGTTTAAAAAACCCTTATCGGTAATGAAATGAAACTGCTTTATAAAATTATTGGCTAACTATATATTCAGTCTAATTTTCATCTAATAGACTGCGGTCCGAGTCCGTTGAAATTTTGTAATATTTATTTATATTTATGATAACTTTGTGATGATTGCTAGAATTACACTATCGTGTCACACTAAAACCTTGAAACAAACTTTCATCAGTTTGCTCATCTTCCAGTCTATACTATATGCCCTCTAAATTTCATTGTCATTGCTCAAATATTCTATCAATTATTATATCAATCGATTCTTTGCATTCCTCCAAACAAAAAACACATTATGATCGTGACTGTACGCCAGCAGGATCCAATTCTTTAACTATGACTCGTACGGTCTCCTTCTGGACAACAAGACTGTAGTCAATTCTTAATCGCTGGTGCATTTGGCGCTAACCAATACTGTTCCTGCATGGACAAATGCAACGGATTACCGGACAGAAGTTGACCTAGATGACATTGATGTGATTGATGGTGAATGCTGCGACTGAACAAGCCCCACAAATTGTTTGGAGGAACGCAGAGAATTGATTGATATAATAATGTAAGAGCGACAGTTGTAAGTGCCTTCAACTGCTCTAGAAGTCCGTAACCTTTTCGTGGATCTGGTTTATCACATCGACAACAGTTAGTTCAGTTCTTGTATGATGTTTTTTTCAAAGGGGAATAAATTACACCCGAAAACCTAGCCTCGTGTGTCCCTAATGCCACCCTCTCTTTGTGTGCGAGGCCTTTCTGGCAAAAGAGGACCGACAGTTCTGGTGACATATGTCTTAAAGTTACTGTGTTTATATTTCTGTGCGAAATAGAGGATACTTTAAAAGCCTATGAGCATTGTGAAACTACTCGTGTGTACGAAGTAATTTGACCTTATTCGGCCCGAGCTTTTTTTTTACCTTTTCAGACCGGGGAGGGAAGCGAATTGTCCCCCCCCCCCCCCCGCTTCACCTCCATAACTTCCAGAATATTTGAGCAACGACAATGAAATTTAGAGGGCATATAGTATAGACTGGAAGATGAGCAAACTGATGACAGTTTATTTCAAGGTTTTAGTGTAACACAACAGTGTAATTCTTGCAATCATCAAAAATTTATCATAAAATATAAATAAATAATACAAAATTTCAACGGACTCGGACTGCAGTCTATTAGATGAAAATTAGACTGAATATATAGTTAGCCAATAATTTTATAAAGCAGTTTCATTTCATTACCGATAAGGGTTTTTTAAACCTGGCAACAACGCTCTTGTCGACACATCTGCCCTCTAGAAATTTACAAACCTGCAATGTAATCAGAAAGATTAGATAATCCACTCTCGTTCTCAGACACTGACATTCATCCCTGACTCGGCATCTCGTAAGATTTCGCAAAATCAAGGTTTACTGTACTGATTCACAGAGCATTGTGTCGTAGTATTGCAACGTACTGCTAAATGATCTTTGTACATCAATAAAACGAACTGTTGACCTCAAAACATAGCTCCTCAACTGTGGCAGTCATTGTCGTCCACGGAAACAACATGCGTGACAGCCGATTACGTGACCTAACAAGTTTCCCATTTATCACGCGATAAATGATAAACTATCGCGCGATAATTAACAATTATTCCACGAGCGCGCGTTGGATATGAGATGATAGATAGCCAACGAGGCGCGTAGCGCCGAGTTGGCTATAATCATCTCATATCCAACAAGCGCTCGTGGAATAATTGTTTTATTAAAAACGTTCAATTAAATTATTAAATTTTATTAAATTCTTAGCTCCTTTTAATCTTGAGCTGAAACGTACGCTTGCCATATTTGTAGATTATGGTAAATTGGCTGATAGACCATAATGGCTAAGCCAATAAAAAAGTCTTGAATTGCATTAGCCAATGATCTAGTTTTTAATAATAATTATTATCGCGCGATCATAAAAATTATCGCGCGATTATTTATTATTTATCGCGCGATAATTCCCATTTATCACGCGATAATTCCCATTTATCGCGCGATAATTTCCATTTATCGCGCGATAATCTCCATTTATCGCGCGATAATCTCCATTTATCGCGCGATAATTTATCATTTATCGCGCAATAATTTCTATTTATCGCCCGATAATCTCCACTTATCGCGCGATATTTTGATTTTATCGCGCGATAAAAAAGAAATGTGTCATGTCCCCTATGGGCCACCGTAATAAACAACTCCACATTAGGAAGTAAATTCTGATTGGCAAGTTTCGCGCTCACGGTAAACCTAAGCTCTCAGACATACCTAAAAGCTTCTAGGTCATAAGCTTCTGTTCAAACAATCTGTTTTCATATTCTGTTAAGAAACTCCAGAAAGTGACAATAATTAAACCCTTGTGAGTCAGGTTTCAAAGTCAACTAATTTCCTTTGTTAGTGGGCAGAGGGAGAGGTCCCCCCCTTGCTTTTTTGTAAGTTTGTCCCGCTGGGCATAACACAGCGGTAAGATTTGTAACGAATCAAACCTCTAATCAACGAAAGAAAAAAAATCTTTCACAGAAGAACTTTATAAACTTAAAATTCTGAAAAGTAAGCGTCATAGCAATTTCTCAAAATAAATCAGATCTCGTGATGTCCTCGAGCTCCTTGCCTGAAAGCTGGCTTCTTGACAATTAATTTCTGACAGACAGATTATGTCTCGTTTAATGCTCCCTGAGATCAAAATGTCACTAAAACCATGAAACACAGTCGCGCTTAGAACCTATATCATTAATATTTCTACCCTGTAATAAGTGTATTTTTTCCACCAGTCCAGGTTAGTTTATTTTTATGTACCCCCTAGGCCTATTGACGTGACTGCACAAAGCGAAAGCTATTGATTAGCTCAAACACAAATAATGGAAAAGAACTCTCCAGCTTTACAATTTATGGGGGTTTTCCCCTTCAGTAATCCCTTCAACAAGAAAAACAGGATTAAAATTAATACGAATGAACACGTCGGTAACGTAACATGCTTAATAAGCAGATTTTTGTGGAAGTGACATCGTATTCCTTCTTTACTAAGTTTGCTTGCAGTGATTATATCCCTAGAATAATTGTATGAAAACGAAGCATCCTCTTCGAACTCTAGTAACGAAATAATTTGTTAAATTGACAGACAAAGCTCAAGTGATAGCTGCAATTTAGTATGCCAAGTCTTAACAAATGCAGTCGCTGATAAGGGACCAAAGGAAGACCAAGAAAGACATGAAGTTGAAAAAAACAAAAACAATGTCACGCGTTTTACATGAAAAGGATTCAGAACGGATCAAACCTCAAATGAACGAAAGACGAATCCTTTAAAAGCTTGTAAAATGTCAAATCCCTTCCTTTTTTAGGAAATTATACTGCATATGTCGTTTTGAGTTACATTCAGATAACAGTGAGCTAAGGGACACACGTTGCATCTACGATTCATTCTCAGGCACGTTGCGACCTCTCGGTAAAAACGCTTGTAGTGTTTAAGTGATCCTGCCTAATGAGCGTTTTGTTTGGACATGCACATGCACATCCAGATGATTCGGCCCACTGTAGATTAGAACTTTTTTTCGTTCCGGTTAGAATATTCCCAAAATCGTATTCACAAGAAAGTGGAATTCAGCGTGAACATTTTAAACAAAAGGGGGAAAATGTTTTGTTTTCTATAGGCGTTGAGGCTAAACATTTACTCACCATTTTGTACGTAACAGGATGGCAGCAACGCATTTGGAGAGGCAGCATCGTACTAAAAGGGCAATATCGATAAGTTATCCCTTATGATATAGCTTGTAAAAAATAGCACATCATTCTGTTGAGAGGCTTGTATGTTAATTCTGAAATGATTTGGCCTGTAATTGGCGTATTACCCCCCCCCCCCCCCCCTCGTCATGCGTTTTAATCTTTTCTTATTTTTTCTCAACACTGGGTCGCGACCTGATTAGAATATGATCTTTTGACAAAACAACTTCAAAGTGGTTTCTGACGACGAGAAGATGCAAGTAGTTGTTTTTGACATGTTTTAGTGATGATTTGTTTCACTCTGCAAGTAACAACTATTAAACCCTTCTTTAGGTTTCAAAGTTTTCAACTGTGAATCAAAGAAGAATCACAAAGCAACTAATTTATTTCCTTGCATGACTTCGCGATAGGAGTCGTAGTCCTTAGTCTTAACTAAAGCGTTCCTAAACACATCAAAGCTTTACAACCGTGAAAAGAATTACCGTCACATTATCATCACAGACACCAATCAAGCAGAGTTTTTCTTTTACCTGTATAATTCGTAAGGGGAGAAGTTCTTTTCGAAGTGATCATCCCTTCGACACACGAAAAACTGCGTCAGAGAGCCATGCCAATGAATATGAAAGTTCCAGTAAAATATCATGCTTAATGTGCACATTTTTGTCGCATACTTTCGCTTTCCTTCTTCAGCAAGTCAACTTGCTGCATGCGATTATATTTTAAATCATTGTGAGAACTAGGAATCTCTCTTCATATTCTCTAGTGGCGAAATGCTTAATTTAATGTACCATACCTAGCTAAAATTCTGGCTGCAACTAAGTATGCCAAATCGAACTATGCAGTCGTTGATCAAGGACCAAAGGGTAGACATCACACGTGAAGGAAGTGGAGGAAAAAACAGGGTCACGAGCAATTTATGGAAAGATTTGAAACGAATCAAACCTCAAATAAACGAAAGAAAAATCCCCCAGCCATAAAAATCTTTACCTGCTTACAAGTCTGAAAGCTGAGCATTCTGTCAATTTCTGGTAATACATCAGGGCTTGTGACATCGTTATGCCCTGACATGCTTGACTGATCACAAAATGGTAAAACCCACTAATCGCGCTTACAGTGGCTACTACCAATATATTAACATTGTAATTAGTGCATTTCCCCATCAGTCCAGTTTTATTTTCTATGTACTCTTAAGAAATACCCTCTATGTCTTCATGCGTGTATTATTCTTTTTCATTTTTTTCAACACAGGGTCACGACCTGTCTGCCGATGTCCACTGAACAAAGACAATCGATGACTTTTGTTACTGAAGTGCGTTTTATAGATTATTTTTCATCAATCTATTTTTATCTTCCTTTAAGAAACTCCCGGAAGAATCAATAATTGAATTTTTCTTATTCAAATTTTAAAGTCTCTTAACCCTAGGTAGTAAAAAAATAATGATAAAAAGCAACTAACTTCTTGTTATTGTGACTGCACGATGGAAGTCGAAATGACGCTGATCCAGACACATATCACAGTTTAACTCATACCACTGTTTAACACATATCACAGTTTAATACATATCACAGTTTAACACATATCACAATTTAACATTTACAAAAACAAGTAATGCTGCTTATCAGCTCAGACATCAATAGGCAAAATTTCTTCACCTTTACAATTTATACGGGAGGGGGGGGGGGGAGTTTCCCTCAGTGACCCTTTCAACAAGCAAAACAGGTTTAAAAGTAGTGCGAATGAACACGTTGGTAAATTAACATGCTTAATAAGCAGATTTTTGTCGAATAACTTCGCGTTCCTTCTTTGATAAGTCTGCTTGCTTTAATTACATGCTTTAAATGATTGTGAAAACGAGATATCCTCTTTGAGCTCTCCAGTGACTAAATAATTGTTCAAATGTGTCACACATAGCTAAAATTTTGGCCGCAATTCAAGACGCCAACTCTAACCATTGGTCGCAAATCGGGGACCAAAGAAAGGAATGAAATTGTAAAAAATAAAAAAAATAAAAACATTGCTACGAGTTATACATGACAAAGATTTGAAATGAATCTAACCTCAAATGAACGAAAGACGAATCCTGAAACAAAGATCCTTATATACTTGTAAAGCGCCATCACCCTTCCTTATGACTTAAAGTGATCCGGCCTTTAATGGAATTTTTCGTTCCGGTCAGAATTATCAAAGTCATATTTACTTGAACGTGGATTTCAGTGTGATTATTTTAAACGAAGGAAATTGGAAAAAATACTCCTCTCCTTTTTGTCTAGGGAATAAATATGTACTCACCATTACAAACTTCGCAAGATGGCATCAAACGCTTCAGGAAAAGCAGCTTTGCACTAAAAGAGCAACATATCCCGGTTCAATCCCTGATGACTTAGCTTATCTTAAGTATCCCATCGTTCTTTTGAGGCTTTAGGACATGCATAGGTACGCAATACGTGCGTTTCGAGTAACGTTTTCTGTTAACCTCGTACATCCTTATTTATGGCGCACGTGAACCTCAAATTGATGTGAACCTTGTTTCTGCATCCTAAGTATGAAGTACACGTTGGAAATTGTGATTCTATTTGATCTCATTCGATGTTCATTTTGGTTTGTGGATAACTCAGCTGTATATTTGCGTTGGTGTTAACACCGAATGGTGTTAATAAAGCGGTGTTGTGTGATTCATATCCAGAGTTGTATGTAACGAGTAATTTTAATGAGAAATTGGAACCATTCGAAGGTTAACGTTGACTGTTCTTTTCATGGCGAACGGTAAGAATTTCTCCTTCCACTTAGTAGAAGGGTTCTCATCTTTAGGAGCGATTTGCTTGGACGTAGTGCAGTCCTACAACTATGGTTAGAATTCTGGGAAAACGACAATGATGACGTTTACAAAATGGCGGAAGGAGGTGGAATAGATGATGTAGGATGGTAAAGTCATCAAATGCTTTGGTTATAATTGTTTTGAATATTTATTCGGATCGAAAATCGTACCCATAGTCTACAATTACACTGAAAAAATCTTCAAATGACCTATTTCAGGCACACAGACTTAGTTTTGGCGCTGTCAAAACAAAAGGACATCGACAGATTGCGGGAACTTTGTAAAGGTCATAAAATCCCGGCCGAAAATCGAGCTGATGTTTGGAAGGTATTTATTTAATCTTCTACAGTGAATATGCAGAAGACTTTAGGCGTGAATATTTATGGAGGAAGTATCTTTTACTTTTTAAGGTTTGTCTAAACGTGGTTGGTAAACCAGATGCGTTGTCAAGTTGGGATGGACTTCTTGATCTTCATCAACAGGATACTATTCGGGATGACTGTCGCCTACGAGCCGGTGAGTGTTAATTAGGATTATCCATTGTTCTCTATAGTGTCTATGTTTGAGTACGAAACAGCTAGTTAGCTAAAAAGTGGCCCGATTAATTTTAAAATCTTGTGTTTGAGTAGAGAATTAACAACAGAGACTCGCTTTGATTAGTGTTCACTATTGGTGAATTATAAGCGTCAAATGTCGGCGTGTACAGTTTCTATGTGAAATTTGAATTTTGTGTGCTCATTGAGGATACTTTTTCAATTCATTTCTGTTTAATTAGCGATTATTTCCAGGCTAAGATGCGTTAAATTGGAGATGATCGTGAAGTCATCTTTCATTTTTCTGGAGTGTGGTGGCCTCATCCATAATGTATGACGAAAGTTGAAAAGCTCTAAACTGAGACCCTTTTTGTACCTTCAATGATATTTTGGGGAGATAGTTGCTTCAAAATTTAGAGTAATCCCAGCCTCTGGTTGTTTAAATAAAAAAGAAATCAACCTTCACGTTTTATTTTTTGTTATTCAATACATGAAAAAATATATTCACATACATTAATGAGGCTCTTCTTACTTCTCCTTCTCTAAGGTGACCACTTATTTTCATTTATTTTTATTTTATTTACCAGTTTAATTCCTCACTCTTCCTTTAAAATGACAACAGTCATGGCAACAACTATTACCCTTTCACTCCCAGAGGTGCTTAACCTGTAACTTCTCCCCATAATATCTATCCATGATCCAGCAAACAGTTAATGAGAATATGGAAACTTATCAGGTAGAAGTTGTTGCCTTGATTGAACACCAAATTCTTGTAACCAATTTTCAAGGAAATGTGTAGCAGCTAGAGGGGAGAATTCATAATCAGATCTTGGTAACTGAATAGATTGAATTACAATGTATCTCTTTTTGTTTGAATTATTTCACTGTGTGCCTGTAAATGGATTTGTTACATTTCGATTCACTTGTGATTTTATTTCACACAATTTTTTTTTTTACACTTGGACCACACATATGTATCCTTCCATAGTTATGGTAAAGTAATCAAATAAAAGTTGAGAAAAAAAAATATATTCCCTTTTGCAGCTAACCTTCAGCTACCAGAAGATGAAGCAGAAGAGGTGGCACGTGACATGGAAGGCATCATAACATTTTACTGTAAATCTCGTAATGAAAAGTACCATCCTACCAGTGGATTAGCAGAAGTGCTTGCACCTTTTATGATGTTGGAGCTGCCCATGAATGATGTTTACAACTGCTTTTATGCAATGCTTTACAAATACATACCCAGGTTACTACATAATTCATGAACTTATTAAGTGGTTTGAATTGTGACAATTCTATTATTTTAAGTTATGTTCACTTCCTCTTATTGTTATGAATTGTGATGAGTTTTATACATGAGAAATTTCTGATAAAAACAAACAAGTTCAGTTTTTAAATTCAAAACGACATTTATGTAATGTTGCAAAACTGAGTGATGAAACGATTAATTGGAGAAGGTAAGATACATGTACATTTCAGCTCCACAGCCTTTTTCATTTAACTAATCATATCTTCAGATCTTGTGGAACATCCAGTCCGAATTAAATAACGGTCTGGGTTGTCACACTAAAGCATTCTGAAAATACAGCAAGTTGAACATAAAATCTTTAATGTGGATTTAATAGTTTTGATTTGTAGGTTTTACGCACAAAACTTACAACAATGGCAAATGAGCAATCGCTTTTGTTTACACGTGGATTTTATGTGAATGATGTAGAACTATTTTTTCCTGATGCACAGTGTATTTAAAAGGTTAACTTCAGGGTGAATACCATAATGATTGTGTTCTTTGGTTGGGTAGAAGGTTTGTTAAATGAGGTCCAACTGATTGATTACTTAAATTATACTTGTTTGTTTTAATCATCATTTTTTGTTCATCTATTCTTTGTTTCATTTTGTTTATAGAGACTGCATTCAAGATGGAAAGCCATTTCATTTGTTTAGACTCCTCTTACAGTACCATGATCCTGAACTGTGTTGTTTCTTAGAATCTAAAAAACTTTGGCCTGATATGTATTGTCAGACATGGGTAAGAATCTGCATCTTCTTGCAATAGATACTTTTCCTGCATGAGGCATTTTTTTTTGTCATTTAGATATGTATTTTTGTTATTGATTAATTTATATGTTTGTGGAAACAAGCAATGCAATATGGTGGCCAATTTATTCAAATAGTAAATCCCTTTAATGATTGCAATTCTTGTACAGGAAAGAGTAATATTTCTATAATTTATTTCTAAATGAGAAGGTAATTCTCCAATGTAAGGAGACTGAATAAAGGCTGATAGTTTGTAAAGAAACTGTTTGGGGCTGCGTCGGTGGGGGTAACGAAATAATTTGGATATATCAACAAAGTTGAAATGGTAAATTGGCCACCTTAACAACTACAAAAGCTGACGATTTGAGTGTTAGCCCTTCATCGGAGCGAGTGAGACTGAACTCTACCTATTCCGTAAAAGAGAAGGTTTTCCACACTTGTTTTTTTGTCTCCAAGTTACGAAGCCTCTTCATGGTAGCCTGTGAAACAAATGTGTTAAGAGCCATTTGGGATGTGTATCTCCTAAAGGCTGATCCCTTTTTGGTCTTTTTCCTTATGCTTGTGATGGTCATTAATGGCAGGTGAGAACTAAAACATTTCTCAATGTATTTAATGGGCTTGTGCTTTATCGTGACTCTGTGGTTTGAATGTAATAGACACCCGGACTTCTCTCAGATTTCATGGTTGGATGTTATACAACTGCCCTAGTGTTAGGGTCACAGTCTTAGCCTCCCAACCTTTTAGGTACTTGACATCTTTTGCAAAATAGCTATGGATTATATGTCTTAGATAGATTTTAACCAAACAAACTAGTAGATAAATGCATAGTTTAATGGTTATGTGATTTAGAGCAATCCTGAGCATAAGTCAAGCAAACAGTTGTTGGAATTCAAAAGATAGAAATTATGCCATAAGAAAGGACCACAGTTGGACATACACTGTCTTTAAAAAAAGAGTGTGTTACACTCTTGTGAAATTTTCATTTTAGAGACATGCTTCTTGAGATGGAACATGAAGACAAAAGGGAATTACTAGGTAAGAGAAATAATTGTGCCAGCTGGTAATTCTTGTTTATGTTTCTGTGGACCATACTGACTGTAATGACAGTAATAATATTAATAGTAATAATAATAATAATAATAATAATAATAAGAGGGGTATTGTAGTTTGAAATTAGAGGGGTATTGTAGTTAGAAATTAGAGGGGTATTGTAGTTTGAAATGAATGAAAAGTCACAGTGGTTAGAAGTGAGACTAGGTACAGATTTTCCTGTTACAGGTGTATGATCATAATCCTTGGAGAAATATCAAGTTATTTTGAGTTTGAGGTTAATTTCTGAATGCCATGCTTTGAATACATTGTTTTAACTTTACATTTACAAATGTTCTAAGCCAGCACAATACAAACTGTAGTTCAGGGGAGATAATCTGAATGTGAAGTGTGCTCAACATATAAAAACATTGTAAGTTACATAGGTTAATTGACCACTCCCCATGGGGGCTTTTCAGGGCCAATTCCCACCCATCCCACCCTAGGGGAGGACATCCACGACACAGTAATCTCGTGCATGGGAAATTAACGTCTCCTACCCCTAACCCTGCAGGAGACGGGGCCTATGGTTTCTTCATCCTTATCTGAGAAGATTAGAATATCTATCCATTTCTCGATTATAGAAAGGTAGCAAATTCTCCTCAGTTATTTTAAGACTATGAGTATTGGTCTGGCCAGGGCTTGGACCCTCTACCTCCCGCAAAACACAATCTGGCGCTCTAACCAATTGAGCTAACCGGGAGGCGGTTGAGAATCACAATTGTATTAAATTGCTGTTTGCTCTGACACTGTTTTTGTTTTCATTTTCCAGATACAATATCTTCCATTCCTTCACAATTAGAGGAAGATGACATTGAAGACTTTTGTTCATTAGCTGAGTATTATGCTTCAAGAACACCACAGTCTTTCAGAAAGGTTTGTGCCACAGCTGCACTTTTTGAGACAGTTTTTTTCAACACCATACAGTGCAACTGTGTATTGGACATTCATGCAAATAACAAAATATGTAAAAATGACAATGGAAAATTTTAGTGTTGATATGATGTACATTATTTATTGTTCATGTTAACATCAATATTTATCGAAATGTTTTTTTAATATTGCTCTCATCCTATCAGAAAATGGAAAACCCCTCCCAGATAGATAAACTCAGATATCAGCCTAAAAGCAGAGCATTATACCTGTAGTCATTAATAATTGGATCACAAGTCTTGGTCTGAAATGATTTTGCTCTGTTTTTCCTTGCAGGAATATTATAACCAGTTGTTTGGTATAAAAACCATCAATTCCAACAGTGTATCTCAAGCATTGTGTCTGCCAGTCTCTGTGTCTGAACTTGTTGAAGTGAATCAGTCCTCTAAAGTATGTGAATAATGTTTGTGAATTGAGTAATAAGTTTAGAGCATCCTTTTACATGATAGTTGTCTTGAATGATTAGTTCAGGGCAGTGATGTCTGTCGCATGTTTTGTAGCTCTGGTGCTGAATAGTAGTAACATGTTTGATTTGTGGCTCTTTAAGAGCTGAAAAATAATGTGCTTGAACTCTGATCTTCAAAAGTAAACTTCTGTACATGCATTAGAGACATCTGTATGATGGATGAGTGCTATATACTCTTAATTAACACAAACAGCCAGGAATAGCCATTCAACATTTTGATTTACTGTGGAAAAACGTAATGATATTTTCCTGCATTGACTGTATAAAGGCTTAACCTGCACAGAGCATTATACTTGTAGTAAATTTCTAAGTTAACAATTTTGTTGTGTGTTATTACAATAATTATCATGTTTTGTGCCTGTATAGAAGGATGTAGGTGTGAGATTTTTTGTGGTGGACTGCAGGCCAGCAGATCAGTACAACAGTGGCCATCTTCCTACTGCCTTCCACTTGGATGCTAACCTGGTAAGAACAGATCAGTCATTCCTAAGTCTATGACTAAGACCTGGGAAGCAGGAAAGTGCTTGGATTTTTTAGAGGGGATATCATTTTGATCACCATGGGCCAGAAGCAGAGCTTAACATAAAACATAAATAATATTATCTAGAGGGAAATGTCATATTTTTACCAGTGTTGAAAGGTGCAGTTGGCAAAGGAGTGTTTGAAGCACTGTTATCAATTGTTCAAGTTGATATAGGTCTCTAATAGTAGAAGTACAATTTTTTTATGGCATCCTATTTCAGCTCAAAACTTTGACCTAACTGAAATTTCTGTTAAATTCTGTTGGTAAACAAATTGTACACTTATACAAATTATACTTGATGAATCGATTAAAATGATTTACTTGAAATTTATGTTAGTTAAAATTATCAGTGTCCAAAGTGAAATATATTTGTATCCTTGATTACAGATGTTACAAGCCCCATCAGAGTTTGCTACAGCAGCGAATGCATTGTTTGCTACTCAGCAACAGTCTATTGAAGCAGGATCCGCTGCAAGTGGAGAACACCTGTGCTTTATTGGCTCAGGGCGTGAAGAAGAAGACCAGTATGTTCACATGGTTATTGCTAACTTTCTTCAGGTAAGTATGTAACTGTCAGTTTTTAATGTTATTGCATGGGTTTGCTAAAGTAGGTGTGGGTCACTCAAATTATATTTGGGCTATCAGTTGAATAAGTAACGTGATAATTAGATGGCAGAATTTTAAAGGTGGGCCCTTTTGAGAAAATGTTTGTTAGAAATTCATTGAGGATCCATCTTCTGTCCAGAAGGATAGCTCACACACTGTACATGCATAGCCTTTCCATGCTAAGCATGCCTGTATGTTTGTACTTGTTTTTCATCATGATTGATCCATGCATAAAGAGTGGGTCCTCCCCATAACCAACAAACCACCAGGGTCTGGTGGCCTTCATTCTAGAAAATTCCATATCTTATGGTATCTCCTCACTGATTGACCTTGATGCTCTGTTGTTTTCCAGAAAAAGTCCAAGTATGTCAGTATTGCCAGAGGAGGATACCAAGGTATTATTCTCTCTCTAGAAACTGAAATGTTGTGTTTAAACCTGGAATACAATAGTGAATACCCTTGCACTGAATACCTTTATGCTCAGTAGCCAGAGTTAATGTCAGCACAAATGTACGGTTGTTAGTCTATTCTAAAATTGCCATGGGCATGAGTAATGTAGAATGAATTTGCTGGGACAGTTTGTGCAGTTAACTTTTGTTTCCATTGAAATTTTATTTTATTTTATTTTTTTTTTCAGCTCTTCATGAATTATTGTCTGACAACTTATCAACTGGACTGGCAGACCACACTCCAAACACTTGCATTGTTTGTACACCTGAAGCCTTTTCAGAAGATGAAGTAAGTACCTGTATTGATGATGATGATGGTGATAATAATAATAATAATAATAATCATAATAATCATACTAATAATAATTATTATGATAGTTGGCATTATTATTGACAAGTGGCAGTTTGAGTTCCTGTTAGAAGGAGGACCATAGACACAATGGAAAAGCTTTTTAGGATTAGTTAATGTACATTTATTTTTTACTCAATGGCTCACAGGTTACAGTTTTTGCCCTGTTCTGCCTGATTAGAATGTAGCATTCAGTTCATTTCTCTGTGATTATAATGATAATAACGATAAAAAAGTTCAGTGTACACAACTTTTAGGAGCTGAAAAAAACAACCTGATAGTAACACAAATTTGTTAGATACAGGAAGAATCACTATATAAATGTCTTTTTCTGAGTTTTTTTTTCAGTGTGTCATTTCGCAATTTTCCATTTCTGTTATTGGTTACCATTTCAACATAACTATCTGCCAAAACCTCATACTCTAACTCGAAGTAGAGAAGAATTACTGTCCATGATTACTGTTCACTTTCTCTCTCATTCTTTGTGTCCCATCTTTGTTTCTGTCTTCAGTTTTTGATCCTTTCCTTCCTCTCGAGAATGAAATGTTGTTTTATTTTCTGATTTATGGATGAATGTTTTTAGAGTTATCATGAACTGTCAAGAGGGGAACAGAGCCCCAGTGATTCTAGAGTAAGTTTTTAACCAGTATCTGGCACAGTGTTAAATTATATTCAGCTGTGGATTGATTGAGTTGCATGAAACCACGTGAGAAAACAACCAGCAACTACCAGTGGGTTTCAGAGGGAAAGTTACTGCTAAACAATTTAGTTTCCTAAGTTTACTTCATTTTTTGTTTAGTTTACTTTGAAAATGGTACTTAACTCAATCAGTTTCAGTCTGTTTCTTTATTTTCAAATGTTGCTCCTTTCAACATATTCCTTTATTATGGTTTTGGTATTTAAAAGAACAGTTCCAGGATAATCCAGACCTTTTCTGGCTTCAAAAGTAATCTTTTACTCAAATTGCACAATTTGATCCATAACATAGTCTTGTTTGCCACACACAGGGCAGCCTAGTTAGTATGTTGTCCTCAGCTATCAAATCAGGGACTCATGTAAAGCAGAAAATAGGACAATACATCGCTGAATCACATCAACCTGTGGAAAGGTAACAAACCTGTAGCCTCAAATGACAATTTATGCTTGTGTTTTTTTTGGGTGTTTCTTTGTTTAACTCATCTAGATCTGGATAACAGCTTTAGCTATTTTACCAGCTTTATAATGATTTCACAAGCAAACATGGAACTATATATTTGTCTAATTAGTGCTACATGCATTTTTGCCATCAGGAGTTCAAGCCATAACAATTTTAAATAGAACATAAAGCAATCTGCTTTTATCTTTTTACTAATCTTGGCATACGTGATCCATAGATTTATTTCTCGTGCACAATTTTTGAAATTTTGGTTATACGTGATAACTACCAGGGTGGTTTTTTTTTACTTTGTGGCTATATTTGGGTTATAGACGATGTAACTCAACTGCGGACGGAGAGGCCGTGAGTGACATGTTCATTGAGCAGAACTTTTTTATTTTGTACCAGACACGTCAGTGAGAAAGACAGACAGAGCAAGCTTTATAGAAACGTACAACCAGTGTTCAGTATTGATGACGAAGATGAAGAAGGAGGTAATCATTGATTTGTATTCCACATTAGTTTCTTTAGAAATAAGATGGATTAGTTCACTACAAAAGAAAGTAAAACCTCAAAACAAGAAAACAAGAAATGAGAATTCAAGCTTTGATAGCATTTAAACCTTTGCTTATTCTCCCAAATGCTGATTTTACTTTTTTACCAACTAAAGAATAAGCTACAGGTGTAGAAGCGAGGAAAATGTAAGTGGCCCGTTCGTTGCCCCGAAAGGGAATTGCGTCACACCAGAAATAAGGCTATCTGAACTCAGTTGTTGCAGGCACAGACTTGTTCATTCCCCGTCAACGGCTTTCTCTCCTGCAATTACTTTAGTTGTGATTAGAAATTTAGACTCAATTCGTCAAACGAGATTTATGTCTTTAAAATAATCGTCTATAGTTTTGATATGGAGTGTTTATCCCTTTCCGTGTGCATGACAGTTTACTTTTCATTTTCTATCCCTTATTTGTCGGTGTTCAGATTAAGGAGTAAGAGGGGTTTACAATGTATATGTAGGCTCCATGTTGATATGTGTTGGTATCTTGAAAGGGTGACTATTTTGTAAGAAGGGAGATACACAATGCAATGGTTAAATAACGTCCAGTCAACTGACAAAATGAAGCTTTCTAAAAATTTTTTTCACCCTTCTAGATAATGGCAGTGCTAGCTCAGAGGAAGAAACACGAAAAGAAGCAGTGAATATAGATACGTGGCTTCATCGCAAGGATGCGGTAGCCTCTTTTAAGTGCCATCAGATCATCAAACATGGATTCTTAACACCAAGGTGCTATATAGCATTGAAATTTTGTAACTGCACAACTATTGTCTTTACTGTACTGTCACTTTTTAGAGAGGTGAAAACTGCTTTCAGTACACCAACAACTGGTTCAGGTTCTGATCACAGCAGAACCGTGCTAGCTCCAACTATTCGGGAATCGAAAAAGTTTCGAAACTGTTT